>NC_048301.1:61981728-62082776 GCF_013100865.1 Trachemys scripta elegans | reverse complement strand
CCCCCCGACCCCCGCCGCTGCCCACGTACGTGAATATTCCTTGCTTCAGTCCAATAGCGGTACACTCCTTCATTTAGAAATAACCCCATTGAGGGTAAACGTCCCCTTTCCTTCCTCATTCGGTAAATAACCCCACAGGGGTAAATACCTTCCAGCCCTTACCCAGGGGAACAGCATTGACATACAGCCCACCATCAGTGTAGTTGCCGCTGTGCCTAAGCTTCATACTGTAAAGACATCAGCAACTGGGTTATATACTCCCTTGGCCCTCCTGCCAGCACACAGTTTCATACAATAAATACTCCATAACTACCCACTCTTGCATGCACCGTGGCCATGCCCCCTCTGCCACTTTCCTTTCAGACAGTAAGTATCCATTTCACACCTCCACTGAATGATTAGTTCCCTGCTCCTCCATCTTCATATGATAAATACCCCTCACCCTGTCATTTCCACTCTCACTTGGTAAATACCTCCTTGGCCCTGCTGCCTATCTGTTAAATAATCCTCCATCTGCCCCCTGCACTTGCATAAGAAAATACCTTTTCATGTGGTAAGTACCACTACCCCGGGTGAACAAACCTACCATTTTCATACAGTAACAAACCTATTATCTTTGAACAGTAACACACCTCTAGAGTAAACATGGAGTGGAAAGTTGAGAGGCCTGTCACTAGAATGAAGACAATAACCTTGATGGCTGAGGCAGAACAAGCTCCAAGCTGTGGCTTGTGTTATCATGAAAGTGCAAGTGAAAACATCTCCACTGGGTGGACAGGTGGAACAAGTTTGCTTGGATGAGGGCAGGATTGAAAAATGTGGAGTATGTAGGAAAGTGCGAACGCATGATTTAAAAGTACTTTAAAAGAAGATAAAAACATAACCTGTATTAACTACCTGTTCCATCTTAAAGCCACAAAGCAAGTAGCACTGGTGTATTGAGTGAATCAGGACCTTTTGTTTGTTGACATGCAAATTAACTAATCAGTCTAAGCCAGGGGTGGGCCAATTTTTTGGCCCAAGGGCCATATCTGGGTGGGGAAATTGCATGCAGGGCCATGAATGTAGGGCTGGGGCGGGGGTTGGGGTGCAGGAGGTAATGTGGGTTGTGGGAGGGGGTGTGGTAAGCAGGAAGGGGCTCAGGGCAAGTGGTTGGGGTGCGGGGTGCGGCGGGGGTTCAGGGCAAGTGGTTGGGGTGCGGGGTGCGGCGGGGGCTCAGGGCAGGGGGTTGGGGTGCAGGAGGGGGTGCGGAGTGCAGGAAGGGGCTCAGCAGGGGGTTGGGGCTCAGCAGGGAGCTCAGGGCAGGGGGTTGGGGTGTGGGGTTCAGGAGGGGTGTGGGCTCTGGCCTGGCGCCGCTTACCTTGAGTGGCTCCGGGGTGGCAGCTGCGCACAGCAGGGTTAAGGCAGGATCCCTGCCTGCCCTGGCCCCACGCCACTCCTGGAAGTGGCCAGCATGTCCGGCACTGGCTTGCCCTCTGCCTCCTGCTCCCCCAGAGGCCGCAGGAACGTGGCGCTGGCCGCTTCTGGGAACGGAGCGGGGCCAGGGCAGGCAGGGATCCTGCCTTAGCCCCGCTATGCCATGGGGCTGGCAATCCCGCGGGCCAGATTGAAAGCCCTGACGAGCCGGATCTGGCCCACGGGCCATAGTTTGCCCTCCCCTGGTAAGCCTTCTGTTGTGTTATCACTGTATTGGAGAGAAAAGCTTTTCTAAACGTCTGAAAAATATGATATTTAAGTTTGATGCACATTTCTGAATTTTTTCAGCATTCTGTTCTGTTTTTGCCTTCCTGTTTAAGGACACTATCTCATGGCTTTTTGTACTGATGGGAAGGAATATGTGTTGTTTTCCATTTACTGTAATATTTTTCTAGCTTGGTTCAATGAACAGTAGTTACTGTGAGTTAATATAGTGTATAACTGCATCAGCAGTCAAGTGTAAAACATCTAAAAGCTGTGCAGCCCATAGTGCTAGTTTTGGTGTTGCATTGAAATGCAGGATCCAGATTTGCGAGTGACCTTGGTACTTCTGTTTCTGTGGCTGGTAGATTTCAGATCCCTCAGAAAGGTAGGTAGCACATGTGCATTAAGTTATACGTAGGCATATGCCACTCTACTCTTTCTTGAGTTTAGTATAAGTAAGATTGCACCTGAGTGGGATGTAAGATCTTTTAGAAGTGATAGTTTTATGAAATATAGTTCTGTGGAGATAACGAACTTTGAAGGAAATGGGACCCTACAATTCTATACCAGTGATCACTAACCTGTCTTGCTCAGGACACCCAGAACTGTGAGCCACTGTGTTACACCTCTGCCTTAGCAAGAATGAGAGCTTTGCCACTGCTAAGCTGTGCGTCAGTTCTCTGACACACCAGTCTGTCTGTCTTTCCAACAAATTCATCAAGACTCTACCAGTGTAAACTTTCAGGTAACAATCAGTGAAGCCCAGTTCCTGACTTCTCCAGAGACGTCTCCCTGCAGTGTCCAGTCCCTCCCACTGGACACACTCAGAAATTGTTTGGTGCCTCCAAAGAGAGAATGCACACATCAGACTGTAGGTTAGCTGAAAACTCACGCTTCACTTTAATACACAGTACTGGTTTTGTAATAAAACAAGAATACGTTTATTAACAAAGAAGAGAGACTTTATTGGTAATAAGCAAGAGAAAAAGAGACAGATATGGTTGCAAATAAAACAACGCACAACACATTTTCTAGTGATTAAAACTTAATCTTAGCAATCTTTGCCTAAGCGGTTTTCTTACATCAAGTTATCAGCATCTCCAGGCCAAGAGAATGCAACTTTCACATGCTCACAAGTTGTTCACATGCTGTTCCCTGTGTCCCCTAAGTGATGGGTAACTAAAATATCTTTTTTGCTCCCCTTTTATTATTCAAAGTCCATTGTGTCTGCCTCAAGAACCAGGAAAAAGAAGAACAGGAGTACTTGTGGCACCTTAGAGACTAACAAATTTATTAGAGCATAAGCTTTCGTGGACTACAGCCCACTTCTTCGGATGCAGGCTTCCTGGGGTGCAGATTCTGTCCCCTGCTGTGATGGGTCAGTGGTTTTCTCCCGTGCTCATTTAGCTTGATGGCTTTGTTTACATTATATGTAAATGAACTTCCATTGTCCTCTGCCTGTAACCAAGCTGGTCAGACATATAGATATATAGAGAGAGCGAGAGAGAGAGAGAGTGTGAATGAATGAATTAATATAACCTGTACATGTATCACACAATGATTTTCAGGCCTAGTGTGTCACCAGTACACACATGACACCTTCCCTGACACCTTTGATATATATATTCGGCCCTACCAAATTCACAGTCCAGTTTGGTCAATTTCACAGTCATGGGATTTAAAAAATTGTAAATTTCATGATTTCACCTATTTAAATCTGAAATTTCACGGTGTTGTAATTGTAGGGGACTTGACCCAAAAAGGAGTTGCATGGAGGGACGCAAGGTTATTGTGGGGGTACTGCTACCCTTACTTCTGTGCTGTTGCTGGCAGTAGCGCTGCCTTCAGAGCTGGGCAGCTAGAGAGTGGCAGCTGCTGGCCAGGAGCCCAGCTCTGAAGGCAGAACCGCTGCCAGCAGCAGTGCAGAACTAAGGATGGCATGGTATGGTATTGCCACCCTTACTTCTGTGCTGCTGCTGGCGGGGCGCCGCCTTCAGAGCTGGGCACCCAGCCAACAGCTTCTGCTCTCTGACCACCACTCTCCGGACACCCAGCTCTGAAGGCAGCGCAGAAGTAAGGGTGGCAATACTGTGGCCCCCCCTAAAATAACCTTGTGACCGCCCCCCGCAACTCCCTTTTGGGTCAGGACCCCCAATTTGAGAAACTCTGGTCTCCCCCTGTGAAATCTGTATAGTATGGGGTAAAAGCACACAAAAGACCAGATTTCATGTCCGTGATGCGTTTTTCATGGCAGTGAATTTGGTAGGGCCCTAGATCTATATTATGACAACAATGTGCTGGGGAAATGAGTGCGTCAGGCCTGATGTGAGTTACAGTATGGCGGGGGGAAGGGGGCTCTCTGCCACTTAGCCTTGAAGGGCTTGTGGGTCACGAAACCTTAAAGATGATAAACTTTTTGTGAGCTGTCCTGTACGACATAGTACTATTTACAATTAAATATTCCTGCAGTGATAATATATGGAGATATAGAACTGGAAGGGACCATGAAAGGTCATTGAGTCCAGCCCCCTGCCTTCACTCGCAGGACCAAGTACTGATTTTGCCCCAGATCCCTAAGTGCCCCCCTCAAGGATTGAACTCACAACCCTGGGTTTAGCAGGCCAATGCTCAAACCACTGAGCTATCCCTCCCTTGCCCCAAATATTTCATGATTTTTTTTTTTTTTTTTTTTTAAATGTGGGCTAGGTTCAGCATTTTTCCTCTTGCCTTTCTTGTCTTTCCTGTTTCTCTTGTTACTTCAAACACTTGTTTGGTAATTACTTTACGATTATGTACAGGGCATGACCTTGCAAATAGGTACATGGCATGAAAATGTCTGCATTTCCCCACATGTTAATTATACAAAGTTGCTAGTTTTTGCATTCCTCATAAATTGCACTGAAAATGTAATTTTCCCAAGTACAGTAACTTAGAACTGTCCAAGGAACCTTGTAGAGATGAGGATCAAGTTTTAATCTGCTTTTTATATCTGCAAGGTTCATGGAAAGTCCTACTTTAAATTCTACAAAACTTCTTTTTTCTTATTCTCTAAATACCAACAGATTATCATTTACTAGCAACTTTACAATAACAAACTATCTTTTTTTCTCTTTTAACATAGGCCCAGATCCTGCAGAGTCTTATACCCATGTTTACCTTTACCACTGAACAGTTCAACTGTCTTCAAACGTTTTTAAATATCAAGTCAGTTTTCTCTTCTCTTATTTACAACTACCCATTGGAAGCTTGAAACTGAATTTGGTTTCTTTAGTGATTATTGCTTCCATCCTGCAAGCTCTTATACACTGCTTAATTTTGCTTGGATGAGTAAATTACGGTTATGCATAAGTATTTGCAGAATTGCGAATTAGGACATAATTAGGTAAGAAAACCAAGTGCAGCTTTGGGCTCCCAAAGGGTAGGTGCAGATAAGAGAAGTGGAAAAGTTATTTGTATTTTAAGGCTATTTGTGAAAAATAGTTTATTGTTCAAACATTGCCCTGTGCTCACATTAACTTTTTTTTAAATTAAATTAAAAGCTGCTTTGTGGGTTTGGAGTCCGTATAGTATTGTGACGGGTTCGGTCACAGGGATCCCCTTGGGACTGTCACTTGATGTGCTGAAATTACCTCTGAGCCTGTTTTCCCTGCCAGCTTGGGACTCCAGAATCCTGCCTTGTTGAGCCAGACATGCTAGTTAGCTGCAACACAGACTCAGGGTCTGGGCCATGCACACAAAGCTGCAGACTTTAACCAAAAACAGCTCAGCAGGTTACCTCTCCAGCACCCAGACACCCAATTCCCAATGGGATCCAAACCCCAAATAAATACGTTTTACTCTGTATAAAGCTTATACGGGGTAAATTCGTAAATTGTCCACCCTCTATAACACTGATAGAGAGAGATGCACAGCTGTTTGCTCCCCCAAGTATTAATCACTTACTCTGGGTTCCTTAAAAACAAAAGTGAGTTTATTAAGTATAAAAAGTAAGATTTAAGTGGTTTCAAGTAATAACAGACAGAACAAAGTAAGTCACCAAACAAAATAAAGCAAAAACATGCAAGTCTAAGCCTAATAGATTAAGAAACTGATTACAGGTAATATCTCACCCTCAGGGATGTTCCAATAAACTTCTTTCACAGACTAGACTTCTTCCTAGTCTGGGCCCAATCCTTTCCCTTGGTACAGTCCTTGTTAGTTCCAGCAGACATCTTAGGTGATAAGCAGGGGCTTTATCATGACTGGCCACCTCTTTGTCCTGCTCCGCCCCCTTTTATAGCTTTGGTACAAGGCGGGGATCTTTTGTCTGTGCTTGGACCACAACCCTCCTTCTAAATGGAAAAGTACAAGATTTCAGATGGATTTCAGTATCAGGTGACATGGTGACATGTCCCTGTAAGACCTCATTCTTCATTACCGGTGGGCTGGCCCACACCTACACAGGAAGGCTTGCAGGTAAATAAACCCATTTACAGGTCATTGATTCTGAAGCACCCTTAATATGTTTACATCAATAATACAAGTTTATATCTTATTTTTTTAACTCCAGACATAGAAATAATACAGGCAAAAAAATAGGATGAACACATTCTGTAAATTACAAGCTTTCTAATGATACCATACAAAGGGTATTTAGCACAAAGCATAATCCAGTTATGTCATATTCATAAACATATTTCCATAAAGCGTATGGAGTGCAACGTCACACCCTCCTCCTGAACTTATTACCAGAGTCCGTGGTGGAGGCAGTACACGTAAAATTCCTCTTTCCTGGACAGGGCATCTGCTATCCAGTTCTCTTTTCCTTTAATATGCATAATTTCCATGTCAAATTCCTGCAGGACCAGGCTCCAGTTTAGCAGTTTGGATTTTTATGTCCTTAGTTCGGTTAAGCCATGCCAAGGTTGAATGGTCAGTTAGAATCACTCTTTTTCTATGACAGAGTAATTCTGTTCAGCAGGGGACACCTTTTTGCTTAGGAAGGCAATGGGGTGCTTCTTGTTGCCCTCCCCTGACTGCATTAGCACAGCACCCAACCTTGTGTCTGATGCATCCGTACACAATTCAAAAGTCTTATCAAAGTCAGGGATAACCAGCACAGGCTCCGCAGACAAGAGTGCATTTACCTTTCTGACACGCCTCTGACAAAATTACCTTATTAGGTTGATGCTTTTTACATGTGATTGGGGATACAGTGTCACTGAACCCCTCCACAAACCTCCTGTAATAATTTGCCAAGCTTATGAAGGATTGGACATGCCTTTTAGTCTGGGGTACAGGCCATTTTATGATGGCTTCCACCTTAAGAAGGTTGGGGGTTATTTCGCCCCTCCCCTCCCCCCCACTACCCAGTGTCCTAGATAAGGGATTTTGGCTGCCCCTATCTTGCACTTAGAGGGTTTCACAGTTAGTCCAGCTTCTTTGCGCTTTGATGGCACAACTCCCAGATGCTCCTTGTGGTCACTCCAGGTGTTGCTGAATACAGCAAAGCCATCTATGTATGCCCCCAAGCATAATTCTGCAAACCATTTAACACTCTATTGACCAGTCTCTGGAAGGTTGCACCAGCATTTACCAGACCAAAAGGTAGCACCGTAAATTCATAGAGCCCTATGTCAGTGATAAAAGCTGATGTTTGTTGTGCCTCCCCCTCCAAAGGGATCTGCCAGTAGCCTTTAGTTAGATCAGAGGTACTGAGGTACTTGGCTTGGCTCAGCATATCCAGCATGTCATCAATTCTTGGCATGGGGTATGCATCTGTTACAGTGACAGCATTGAGTTTCCTATAGTCTACACAAAATCTTACAGTGCCATCCCTTTTGGGGACCAAGACCACAGGGGAAGCCCACGCAATGTCAGATTCCTTAATCACCCTCAGGTCCAACATGCTTTGTATCTCAGCATGAATTTGCTCCTTCATCTTGCTGGTGGCGCTGCAAGACCTGGAACGGGGGGGTTGTGTGCCTTTCGTGAGGATTCTATGGGACAGCGAGTGTGTCCTCCCTGGTTTGTTGGAAAATACTCACTCTACTTTTGCAGCATTGATAACATTTCCCCCTTTTCGACTGGTGTCAGCTCCCTACAGATTTCCATCCTTTCCAGAGTTGACCCATTTTGGCATTCAGCCATCAAATCAGTGAGTGGGCATGCCTCAGTTTCCCCTTTGACACAACCGATCATGTTTACCCTGGCCACTCTACTGTGATAGGCCTTGAGTCTGTTTACCTATACTAGTTAGGGCATAGTATCATCAAGCAGCTTTTTAACTTTATAAGTTTCCTCATTTGCCACTTCCACCACTTCAAAGGCCCCCTCCCAGGAGTTTTGCATTTTGAATTTTTTCGCAGGACTGAGTAACATTACCAAATCACCCATGTCAAAAGTGCGTTTACAAGTATTTTTATCATACCATGCCTTTTACTTGGCCTGACTGCTGCGGAGGTTGTTTTGGACAATTTCCATCATGGCCTTTAACTCCCTCCTGAACCTCTGAACATATCCAGTCATGGGTTCTTCCCTCACCTTGTTGCATCCTTTCCAGGTATCCCTAATGAGATAGAGAGGTCCCCTCGCTTTCCTCCCATACCGAAGGTCAAATGGGGACAATCCCATGGACTCTTGGGGTACCTCCCTGTAGGCATACAGTAGGAATGGCAATAACTCGTCCCAACTCTGGCACCTTTTCTTGGCATACATCCCCAGCATGGATTTTAGGGTCCTATTGAATCTTTCCACCAGCCCATTGGCCTGGGGATGGTAGGGGGCCGTCTTAAGCTGTCTCACTCCACATACCTTCCATAGCTTATTGAACAACTGCAACATAAAATTTGCCCCCCGATCAGACAAAATCTCCTTACGGAAGCCCACTCTGCTGAATATGGTGAGCAGGGCTCTTGCCACTGTTTCAGCTTCTATGTTAGCGCGATTGCCTCAGGATACCGAGGCAAAATCCACCACCACTAAGATATACAGTACTTAAAAAGAACGAGGAGTACTTGTGGCACCTTAGAGACTAGCAAATTTATTTGGGCATAAGTTTTCGTAGGCTAAAACCCACTTCATCGGATGCATGCAGTGGAAAATACAGTAGGAAGCTATAGCTATATATAGAGAGAACGTGAAAAAATGGGTGTTGCCATACCAGGTATAACAAGACTAATCAATTAAGGTGGGCTATTATCAGCAGGAGAAAAAAAAACTTTTGTAGTGATAATCAGGATGGCCCATTTCCAACAGTTGACAAGAAGGTGTGAGTAACAGTAGGGGGAAAAATTAGCATAGAGAAAGTTTTACTTTGTGTAATGACCGATCCACTCCCAGTCTTTATTCAAGCCTAATTTAATGGTGTCCAGTTTGCAGATTAATTCCAATTCAGCAGTTTCTCGCTGGAGTCTGTTTTTGAAGTTTTTTTTGTTGGAATATTGCGACTTTGAGGTCTGTAATTGAGTGACCAGGGAGGTTGTAGTGTTCTTCAACTGGTTTTTGAATGTTATAATTTGTGAAGTCTGATTTGTGTCCATTTATTCTTTTGCGTAGAGACTGTCCGGTTTGGCCAATGTACATGGCAGAGGGGCATTGCTGGCACATGATGGCATATATCACATTGGTAGATGTGCAGGTGAACCTAATCACATCAGCCACACCATGCAATCAGATGGTGTGGCTGATGTGATTAGGTCCTATCATGGTGTCTCTTGAATGATATGTGGACAGAGTTGGCAACGGGCTTTGTTCCCCCTCCAAGTGGGGTGTGGCATAGGACCCATTATGTCCATTGCCACCCTTTGGAATGCCTCCCGTATGATAGGCAAGGGACTCAGCGGAGCCTTCTGGGGTCTCACCGGTTTCTTCCTCTCTTGACACACCGCACAAGTCCTACAATAATCCCTCACATTATTCGGTATCCCTGGCCAGTAGAAATTCCTCCTCAGCCTGTCGTAAGTCCTCTGTACCCCCAAGTGACCAGCAACGGGCCTATCGTGTGCTACCAGCACTAATTCCCCCTGGTGTTGGCTGGGTACAACTAACTGCTTGTAGGGTTGGCCAGGGCCTCGGTTCTTCCCTACAGGGGCCTCCCTATACAGTTTCCCATCCTCTTCAAAAAACCTCCCCCACCCTCTTGCCCCCTTTCCTGGAGTTCCCTCCGAGACGCACTTTCTTATGCCCTCAAGGGAGGGGTCAGCCCTTTGTTTAGCTGCAAATTCCTGACAGACAACCCTTGAGAGAGCATCCCCAACCTTAGGCACTGACTGCATCTCCCTGCCCCCACCCCTCCTTCTAAATGGAAACATACAAGATTTAAGATGGATTTCAGTATCAGGTGACATGGTCACATGTCCCTGTGAGATCTCATTCTTCATTACCGGTGGGCTGGCCTAGTCCTACAAAGGAAGGTTTGCAGGTAAATAAATCCATTTACAGTTCATTGATTCTGGAGCACCCTTAATGGCTTCCACTTAATATGTTTACATCAGGAATACAAGTTTATATCTTATTTTTCTAACTCCAGACATAGAAATAATACGTTCAAACAAGTAGGATGAATACACTCAGTAGATTACAAGCTTTCTAATGATACCATACAAGGGGTATTTAATGTAAAGCATATTCCAGTTATGTCATATTTATAAGCTTATTTCCATAAAGCATATGAAGTGCAACGTCACAAATATATTTCCAAATCAATGTATTACCTGACCTCAGGGCAAATTTAGGTGAGAGCAAATATTTCATGGATCTTCAGGTTTTTTGTACTCTTCGTTTTGAATTCAAAGGATAGTTTTGGAAAATAAATATAAAGTTTAAACATTCCAATATTCCTTGCAGGGCTTTTAAAAAAATATTTTTGGTGCCACGTACTTGTATGTAACCTGCTTTTAGCTTAACTCTATTACCTAAAATGTTTAGTAATGTAGTTAACTGCTGTGAGTGTAGAGCTTGGGAAGAGAAAAGGGAAAAATATTATTTTATTGTAAATAAATATTGGCTGGTAAATTTCTTCCAGCAGGCTTTTCACAAGTAAACTTTGATTTAAACCTGAAGTCATAAATCTATTCTTCTGCTTCTGCATTTAATGCTCTGCTTCCTCAAGAAGGATTGAGATTTAAAAGGTGGAAAACATTTTACCCCGAAAAAATACTTCTTGTGCAGTCTTTCCTACTGAGTCAGCAAAACACTTAACTTTTAGGTATGTGAGTAGTCCCATTGAAGTCACTTACTTAAAGTTAAGCACATGCTTAAATGTTTTGCCTGATTGGGGGCTGAATGAATGAAGGAAGTAGGTAAGGCTCATATGAGTGCTGGTTGTTGTGACTTAGTGTTAGATTCTTAGTTTCATGTGAAAAAGTTTTGGTTTTAGTCAATCTGAATGCAATTTTTTGCATTGTTTACAGTCAGTATATAGTCATTTTTTAATTTAGACATTGACAAAAATGTAAAATTATGGTTCCAGGTGCTACTCTTCCCCCTCCCCTTATAAACTCCACAAACACTAACTCCTCAACACCAAGCCTATACAGAATGAAAGTAGATAAAGGAATGCTGGCAAGATTTCAAATAATTTGAACAAATCTCTGCATGTTTCTAATAACACTTCAGCTGCACCCTTGATACTGTTGAGTCTTTTTTCACTTAGTTTAAATGATCAGTTTAGTTTTATTATCAGGATGGATTTGATTTAAATCGAATTGATTTAACTCATGATTTAAATCACTAGTCAGGAAGACTCTATTTAATCGTGGATATCTACATAAAAGTGCATTCTTGTCGGTTGTTATAACCTTAATACATATTCTTCATAACTCAGAGATAGATGTAGGTTTCATTTTTAGAAGGTACACGCTATACATTTTTAAACAGTGATTTATTTTGAAAACTTTTCAGATTAGTTTTACAGCTATATCAGAAGATGAATGATTGTTTTGGTTATTTCATTTACCAAAGGTAATTGAAGCAGATATTGATGAAGTCATTCAGAGGTGAACTATCTTCAATTCAACAGGTTAATCATTAATATTTGGAGGATTTTCTTGCCATGGTTTATTAGGAGGAGAACATCACCAGACAGACATTTAAATTGTTTTATTTAACTAAAACAACGTTTTGAATTCTGGATTATTTTTTTCAACAGCGAACATAATATTTTAACAAAACAAGTATATGAATTTTTGAATTTAGTTAAACATTCAAGTTTTTTAAAGTCTGGTTTCTTTTTGTTAAAATTGTTTTTAACTAAAATAGTTAAATGAAATATTTAAAATAACAAAACCAAAAATTAAATAGACTATGTCAGCCAGGTCAACATGAGAAACTTAAAATATTGGCTTCTGCAGCTAACTGAGTCGTCTTCACCTTCATTTTCCTGTTTGTTCATAATCTGGAAAAGAAAAACAAGCTTTCCTGCTTTTTCAGGTCCCAAACGATCTCTCAATTTGGAATGAATTAGTCCAAAGAGAGAAAATATTCTTTCTATACCGGCAGAAGAAACTACCGCTGTTAAAAGTGAGATTATCACTTCAACAGTCTCTGCATCCAAGTGCTTAAATGACTTCCACCAGTTCACTGGTGTGACTCTTTAAAACAGCATCAGCAAACATATTTCTTGAATGGTTCAGCCTTTGCTCTGAAGTTTATTATGGAGGGATGACTGATGGATGTCCATATCATAGCCAACTCCTCTTCTTCGGCAGTTAAGGTTTGACCCTGGTACTGAGTATTGAGAATATTTGCAAGAAAATGAGCTGGAGATGGTGCTTGTCCAATTTGTTTTTTGAATGCTTGTAATTTAACTCTGTCATTGCATATTTCTCTTTTAAGATCTCACTCAGTTCCTTCCAAATTTCAACAGCGTCAGCAATAGAACAGCTATTTCCCTGCATTTTGTTCAAGGCTACAGAAATAGGCTTCAGGTACTCAGCATGTGTTCAACATTCTCTTAAGCCCAATGTTGAGAATTTGGCTGTGACGGTGCCATCTATTTTTTCATGATTTTGTTCACAAACCGTCAGCAGATTACGCCAGTTCTTAATTTAGTGCTCAAAACAGTCCACTACTGAGTTCCATTGCATGTCTTGTGGGAGAGTTAGCTTGGTTCCTCCGACTTTTTTCAGAGCAGCTGCTGCAAAATGGTTGTTTCAGAAGTATTTTGCAATTTCAACAACATTAGCCTTTATTTCTGGAACACTGAAGTCTTTGGCTAGGAGGTGCTTCAAATGAGCACTGCAACCCTATGTTATTAGATTGGGACTCTCTTCACTCTCTTTTAAATAATTTCTTCTCATCTTGGATACATTTGCAGCATTGTCTGTGACCAAGCTGTGTACGAGACATTTGAATTTTTTAACAGTTTGTTATAGCTTTTACTGCTAGTTCTTGTAAGTATTCTGCTGTGTGGGCATTTCCTGATGTAACGATTGTTTCTGTAAGGAAGATATTCCCTTCTTCTGTTGTCACACAAGCACGTACAACAGGATCATTGTGGACATTGCTCCACCTATCAAGGCTCAGGTTAACAATTTTACCCTCTAGACCAGTGGTTCTCAAACTAGGGCCACTGCTTGTTCAGGGAAAGCCCCTGGCAGGCTGGGCCGGTTTGTTTACCTGCTTCGTCCGCAGGTTCGGCTGATCGCAGCTCCCAGTGGCCGTGGTTTGCCACTCCAGGTCAATGGGGGCTGCGGGAAGCGGCGGCCAGTACGTCCCTCGGCCCTCGCCACTTCCTGCAGCTCCCATTGGTTTGTTGCATAAACAGGGCAATTTTTTCATCAATTACCTCTTTTTGTAATCTGCTGGTTCTTATCACAAACTTATCTATGGTTGTTTCTGGATGATGGAGATTTTTTTTTTCTTTTGCTACAGGTGATATACTGTGGCTATGTGACATACATGATATGACTGAAACACTATTATTGGCAGATAACTCTGAAACTATAGAAAATGATGGTGATCTTGAAGGTGGATAGTCTTCAGAACCTATATGTTGAGGATGGATTCTCCTAAACAGAATAAGTCAATGCAGTTATTTAATTATTATTACCATACAGCTTATTTAGTATTACTCATTGCATTCACTGACACTCAGTACTACTTTAAAGGTGAAATTGTAAAAGGAAGATCTGCCTATTTCAGCTATTTTTTTTTATCACAACTGAATCTAAAATGATAGTACCATAGAGTAACAACTATATTTTTTGCTCAAATATGAGAATTCAAGATTAGTTCAAAAGGAAGACAGGAGTCCTTAAGAAAGAAGTATGAAATAAAAAAGTTTACCAACCTGAAGATCCTGCATGTTCATCATCCATTCATCATCTTCAATGCAGCTTCCTCCTGAGAAGGAACACTTCTCATGATGTTGTTTCATTCGGGCAGCCAGGCCTTGCATTTCTTTGTTGCACTGTTTGTGTTTTGCATGCATGCCTGTCTTACCCACAGGTAGAGGAACTTCATTTAAAATATTCCCAAACTGGGTCTCTTTTACAGCTTACTGCCATTATAGGTTTTCCCTTCTAGTGAGATGATCGATCTCAAATCCATGAAGGCTACACTCAGAAAGACCTCAAGACTTCTGGAATATGCTGCTCAAACTGTTTCAATTTTGTTTCTACTGCCTGTCCCTCCCTTCTCATATTTATCTCCAGACTTGTTCTCCTTGTCCAGATCTATTCCGCCCCGAACAATCTTCTATTCATTGAACTTTTTGAAACTTTGCACTTTTAGAGAGAGGTAAGGGATCGACTCTGTGTACACAAATTTGCAGAAGGACAATAGGGTTGAGGTCTGTTATTTCTCACCTCTGTTTATTTTATTTAAAAACATTTTTGCTGTTAACAAGCATGTGATCTCTGGAGACACAAATGCACAGTCTGAAAACTGCAAAACTAAGCATTTCTGACAGTATCTTCTAGTCTGAGCACTGAGTCCCATTGGGTAGATAGAAAGATTAACCTAAATAATCTATAAAGAAGCCCCTGGAATCCCATAAGATTGGGTCCCTAATCTATTGGAACTCATTTACAAAACTTGTCTTAAACATTACATGAATATATTCTCATACTATAGAATTAGAATTTATAATCTCTACTCCATGATGAGATATCTTTGAGCTATAATGTATCTTAATTAAAACTATCTTTAGATGCTTTTTGAGGAAAAAAAACTATTTTATCAAAAAAATCAAATTTAAATAAAAAAAAATCCGATTTTATTTATTTATTTATTTAATTCATTGATTTTTGTCCTGTTTATTATCCTATCTGGTTATTGTATAGTAGTACGGTATTGATTGTTTGAGTATCTGACACTGCCAGAGAATGTCTAAAGAAGTATATAATTTAAAAACCAAACCAAACAAAATGTATTTTTAATTCAAATAATAAATCCAGCAAACATTCCTATTCATCATCCTCCCCCTGTTTTGTTTTTTAGGAAAAACTATCTTTATTTTAGGTTTAAACTGCGTAACAGCATACCCTTAATCCTTCTATTAGTCTTTCAATTTGTCATGGTTACTATAAAGAAGGAAGGAAGTATTGTGCATTCAGTACCTCTTGGCAAGTGATTGCAAAACAAAACATTTTTTTTTTTGAAGGTGGAGGGAAATGGGGACAATTGACACTTTGTTATATCAAACAGGAACTAGCCCTTATGCTTTTGTAGTCAGCTATGGTGTTTATTTTTTTTTCTATTTAATGATCAAATAAATTTATGCCCTATTCTAAAATCTTGTTGCGTCTCATTTTGATATCAATGTGAAGTTTAAGCATTTTTATACTACTAAATAGATGTATTTTAAAACTAGAAGGGTCTGACTTTTTTAAAACTAATCAAGGCAAGGAAATTCAGAATTAAAACTTTCTCTCTTTAGTCTGCCAAGTTTAGCTTTGTTATTATATTCAGTGTTATGGTGCAATGGTACACTTAACTTTTTTGTTCCCCATAGCCAGTGTCAAGCATTGAGGCAGGATTTTAAAACATTTGTGTCGGAGTTACACTTTCAAAATGTGGGAGCATATAAAATCTTGGGTTTGCAAAGGGTGGGTATGAGTATATTTAATCTGATTGTGGGGAAGAACTGACAATGGCCCCGTGTCTACAATGGTTCGGATAAGATTTATGATACTTTTTAATCTCTGTGGATTTGTAAAGATTAAATTTATCATTCACTGACATCAAATGTCATGAGTTTTCTTTCAGAGCAGAATTCCCACACTTAAACAAACATCCTCTGCCTGGACTAAAGAGCCCAGTTTATAAAACAAAAATAGGGGTTTTGTGACTGGAGGCTATTTTGAGTGGAAGGTCCGGAGGGAGGAAAGAAGCCTTCCATTGTGTTTCCACATGTCATAATAATTGCTAGCTAGAGCATCCTTGCTTAACATTACTGAGAAGCAGTTAGCTTGTGCTAATGCAGTAGTTCAGCATAACTGAAGCAATGCACTTTAAAGGTTGATCACCATGTCATGAACTGTGCTTAATCCTTGGCACATCTAATTTTGAAATGAAGTTTCCCACAGTTTGGCTTCAAGCTCTGCAACGAGGTCTTGGGAAGACCTTACAGCATTCATTATAAGTGCAGGAAGACTGCACCTCATGTAGAAGGAAAGCTTGCAGTCCACAGGATGTGTGTGGCATGAACTAGTCTGTCTGTGAGACGCATCCTATTTTAAAATAGTCTTCCTGTAAACTCTTGGACTCCTTCTCTACTGATCTTTGCTGACAAGGCCATGAGATCACTGGCGTTATACTATACATCTGGGTGTTTTCCTGTGTTAACATAATGTATTGTACAAAAAACACTGTCGTTTTTCACTCTTAGTGAGACTGCCCTCTCCTTTCATGTGGCTGGGTGAGACTGGTGTTTGTACATTGAGAGGAAATGTGCTAAATAAAACTTGCAACTGGTAGTCAGTATCTGGTTCTGTTCTGGATTCTGGCTCACAGTCATACAGCAAGTCTGTGGCAGTCACTTAAACTGAGGCAAAGAGGTTTCCTGTCTGCAGATATGCATAATATCTGTCTTACCAGGGTGTTACATGTGTATCTTCAGTATTTCTAGTGTGCCTATCAATGTAGTATATAGGGTCAATTGTGTGAAGCGTAATATGTGGAAAGGGATTTGAAATCCTTGGATGGAAGTCAATATTGAAGTATAAATTATTGCTACTATGAGGGCTTGGTTTTCAAAATTTTGTGTAATTGTGAAACTAAGTTGTAGATGCCGTTACCATGGCTTGCATGTGCAAGTTTGGTAGTTGCCCACACATGGCGATTGTATGTGAATATGTAAATATCTTGAATTTGCACATCTATGTTGTTATAATGGAAAATCTGTTCATAAGGGTCTTTCCTGAGAGGCGCTCAATACTGTTCAGCTCCCACTGAATTCATTTGGAGTTGCAGCCCAGCAGTTTCCTGAGCAGGCTCTAGATATCCAAAAAGAAATCACAAAAGAAGATGTGGGAGAAGGGAATATCTGGGGTAAATCCTCCGTCCTCAAGGTGCCTGACATGTTGATGAGCGGTAACGGTATCTAAGGGACATTATCCTGTGATCTGATCTAGGCTGGTGGACACCTGCACAATGGGTCTCCTCAGAGACCTGTGGATTCATCTATGTGGCTCTGATTTGCAGAACTGGGGATTAAGATTGTTGCTGCCACTTTGTAAGCTTTATGTTGTATGTGTCACCATCTTCTGAATCACCATCTTCCATCAGCAGGAGTCTCTGGAAACACTGATTCATAGCAAAATAGGAGACTTAAAACCAAAAATAGAGACTCTTTTTGAAGAGCAACATCAGTGAAAAGGAAATCCTTATTTGAAAGAGAAGTACAGTATACCTGATCTATGGAACTCACTTCTGCAGCTACTGATACAAAGAATTTTAGATTAAAAAAGATTAATACACTAGCACCTGTAGTTATAAGTGTTATCTAAGGACTAGATGTCAACTGTCTAGATGTCTTGTCAACTGTCTGTAATTGACCATCTTGATTATCACTACAAAAGTTTTTTTCCTGCTGATAATAGGTCAGCTTAATTAATTAGCTTCTTAGAGCTGGTATGGCATCTTCTCTGTATGTATATATATACTCTTATTATATGTTCCATTCTATGCATCCGATGAAGTGGGCTGTAGCTCACGAAAGCTTATGCTCAAATAAATTTGTTAGTCTCTAAGGTGCCACAAATACTCCCGTTCTTTTTACGGATACAGACTAACACGGCTGCTACTCTGAAACCTGTCTAGATGTTGAAACTGAATCCATGTGGGTGCAGGGATGTGCAGATCCATTTTCAGTATTTAGACCTGAGCTACAATATATCTGAGCATAAAGTGACTGTCCTCTGAGCTCAAGAATGCATACTATTCTCTCTCTACACCCCCACCTCTACCAAATAAATAACATAGTCATGGCATTGGAGCATTAAGCAGAAGCTGATACAGGTCACTCCTGGAAGCAGAACAATGTAGTTGACAGACTTTGGCCTGTTCTGATATCATGGTAGTAAATAGGAGATTCTGAGAGAGAGACTCTCTTCTAATCTTTTGGCTCTTACATGTCATCTTTCTGGTTTTGGTCTGTATGAGTTAAATAGTAGTTCTTCCCTTCTACCATTCCTTCAGATTTTAGACATCAAATAAGATGATGGAGTTGTTCCCTGTAGGTTGTACAATATAAGTTTGGTGCTACCTGAAGCAAGTTTACCGAGGCTGGTGAAGAGATACTATTTCAAAGCTATCATACTTTTAGTTCCTTGAATTTAACTTCTTTGTACCAATATTATAAGGCTTTGGTTGTTTGAGTTCTGTTGAACTGAAGGCAGAGTGAAGCAGGAATTGTTTAACAAGTGGAAAAGCTCCATGGAATGTATATGCAGCTACAGCAGTCTTGAAGTAAGATTAAAGTAGTGCTGTTTTATAAAATGACACACAACCTACCAAACCATTGCTAAATATTGACCCCAAAGTAGCAGCATTGTCCAGGCTCCCACCCACTGAATGCTCAGAGCATTCTGCCGCTGGCTGTCAGAGCAATGGTACTATCACTAAAGCCTGAAGAATTGTCCTGATAGGTCCAATTTTGATTATTTTAAGCCGTTGACAGTGGCAATCCACAAACGTGCCCTAAATTGTAGTAAGTCGTGATTGGCTTTAAATACACCAATTCTGTGGGAAACCCACGAACCTAGTAATTCTTGATTGATCAGATTCTCTTTGTTTGATGGAGACTCTTGAATTACTAAATCCTCAATTGTTTTCCTACATGCAATTCTTCAAGGGTATTTCTAGGGTAGTTCTGCTGTTCTTGTTATGAATAGGGAGTTAGAGCATAATTTTCTTGAAGCTAAGCAGGGCTTATTGTAGTTGCTCTTTCCTTCTCTGAATCTGGAAAAATGGGTAAGCCGGTGTATGCTGCAAAAGTGCATGTTACTTAATAAACTGAATTTTGCTATTAATATTGGCCTCAAATTGGGAATACTTCCCCATTCAGAAAAGCATGGAAGCCTGTCCCCAACTTTTAAGCATATGCCTGAGTTCCATTGAAATTAAGCACTTAAGCTGGTCCATGAAGGAGGCTGTCCTGCCTTTGGCAGTAGCCTATCCCTGGTGATTCAGTGGGAGATGGAAAACCCATCAGAATGCTGCTAGGCAATTGTGCAGTGCTGTACTAGGAAGGAAATTGTCTTCAACTGAGATGCATATATGTGCCTTAGGACAGAAATTAGTTCTGCAATTGGAACTTAGTTAACAGTTCTGTTATACAATTCAGACTCAAATTCACCTCCCGTTCCTCCATGTGTTGGCTCTACAAGTGTTACCAGAAGAAAAGTTTACTTATGTATGTTACTAAAATCAGCAGATATGACTGTGAATTCAGCCAGCAGTCAGATCTGTTCAGGAAGTTGGTGTCATTTTCACCTGATCGCTTTTCTGACCATGTCTGCAAGTTTAAAACCCCTCTTTCTATAGGCGTTGCTGTTAGCAGCACACATACAAACTTAAATACACATGTTCTAAATGAGACTTCCTAATGTATGCATTGCTGTATTTGCTGGCAGCAGTCATGTACAGCAGCATACCTTGAATTAACTACAACTTTGTGTAGTCATGCTTGAGTCACTAACTGGTGAAGTGAATCTTATAGTTGAGGGCATGTTTTTATCTATGGTTTACAGGGGAGGATTGACTTTCATTATTCTGACTTTATATGACTTTAGTGATCTAGACAAATGGGGGATTGGGCCAAAAGAAATCGGATCAGGTTCAGCAAGGACAAGTGCAGAGCCCTGCACTTAGGGAGGAAGAAACCCATGCACCACAACAGGCTGGGGACCAACTGGCTAAGCAGTAGTTCTACAGAAAATGACCTGGGGATTACAGTGGACAAGAAGCTGGGTATAAGTCAGCAGTGTACCCTTCTTGCCAAGAAGGCCAATGGCATATTGGGCTGTATTAGTAGGAGCATTGCCAGCAGATCGAGGGAAGTGATTATTCCCCTCTATTTGGCACTGGTGAGGCCACACCTGGAGTATTGTGTCCAGTTTTGGTCCCCCCCCCCCCACTACAGAAAGGATGTAGGCAAATTGGAGAGAGTCCAGCAGAGGGCAACGAAAATGATTAGGGACCTGGGGCACATGACTTATGAGGAGAGCTGAGGGAACTGGGGTTATTTAGTCTGCAGAAGAGAAGAGGGATTTGATCGCAGCCTACAACTACCTAAAGGGAGGTTCCAAAGAGGATGGAGCTAGGCTGTTCTCAGTGGTGGCAGATGACCAAATAAGAAGCAGCAATGGTCTCAAGTTGCAGTGGGGGAGGTCTAGGTTGGATATTAAGAAACACTATTTCACTAAGAGGTTGGTGAAGCACTTTAATGGGTTACTTAGAGAGGGGGTAGAATCTCCATCCTTAGAGATTTTTAAGGCCCAGCTTGACAAAGCCCTTGCTGGAATGATTTAGTTGGTGTTGGTCCTGCTTTGAACGGGGGATTGGACTAGATGACTTCCTGAGGTCTCTTCCAACCCTAATATTCTATGAGCTGCTTTTTGTGAAAAGTTGGAATTCCAGTTTTACACTCCGACAACTATTTCTTGCCAAGAAAAATAGTGAAATGCATAAAAAGTTAGTCCCTGATGGTGGTTGGACTAAGGGGGTATATGTCTCTTGAATTTTATTTCTTTAATATAAGTATAAAGAAAATGGCAGTATTTTATTTATTTATTTATTTATTTTAACCTAAATGCTGGCTCATCTTCCTTTTCCTTTTTATAATTCCCCTTCCCTAGGTACCTATTAGAACAGGACTTTCCAGGCATGAGGATTGGTCCAGAGCCTACCACAGATTCTTTCATTGCTGTGATGTATGGAGATACAGAAGGGTGTACTCCTGGAAATGCTTTGGTTGTGGACCCCAAGAAGCCATTCCGTAAACTCAGCCGCTTTGGAAATGCTTTTTTGAACAGGTAAGGGCAGGCTCATTGCTGGCCTTTTGTTTTTAAGTTTAAAATTCCATCTGTCTCTATGTCATTTACTAAAACTACTCATTTTCTGCTATATTCCTTTCTAACAATATAAATGTTACGTATTCAAATGCAGCAACTAGCAATTGGGAATTGTTATAAAAATTAATATCTAAAGATTAAAATACCATATAGTGAATTTTTAACCTGGAGCTGAATGTATAAAATCACAACAGTTGACTGTGAAGGGAGATAATATGCAATAAACAAACATTATAATGGTGATCCAAACTACACAAAAATATAAATGTGATGTATGTTCAGATACAGGAACTGGGACTTGTCATTATGAAAAGTAATTCACAAAAAGCTGCTTCAAGGTCTCTTCAGCCAAACATCTCTTGGATATGAGCGTTTCAGCAATACATAACTCTAGAGCAGACTTAGCCCTAGCTGGCCTTCTCTACCTTAGAGAGTGGATTGTGTAGATTAGCACCAATATAAGTACCAATGGTGCTCTGTGTCCACACCAGCTATGCTCTTTCGGGTACAGATTGGTTGTAGTTTTGGTCAGCATCCATTATTGTGCTCTGTATACCACAGTTCCTGGCACAGCCCTCTAGAGCTGTGGTTTCTGGAGATTTAAAAGACCTCCTAAGAGGGACAACATTTGAAAAATTCCACATGATTTGTGTGCACTTCCAAGCTGCAAGTGATGAATTTTGACGAGTGGAATAGATGAAGACAGCCCTCAAGGGTTTTGATAAGACAGCGTAGTACTGGGATTTGGGTGGTTTATTATTATTATTTTTTTTATTTTATTTTGCATAAATGTGGGATTTTTAACTGCTTGAAAGCTTTGCAACCTGGAGCACGTAGTACTCCTGGGGAAATTCTGCTCCACTGTGCATGAGCAGAATTTATGTCGCCTGCAGATTTCTTTCCTTCCCTTCAGAAGAATGACACTCTGACGGGGAAGCAAAGGGAAGCTACAAGAGCGGTCATGCAAACCTCCTCAGCAATATGTTTCAGGTGCCCAGGGCAGTCGGCAGAAAGGTAAATCACTGTGGGGCAGGAGGCAGGACTGGGGAAGACCCAGCTGGTGACTCCTACTCTGCACTGGGCTCAGCTGCTAGTCACAGCTGGGCTGGGGAGGGCAGGACTTCCTCTTCTCCTGCACAGCATCTGGGGCCAGGTCAAACCCACCCCCAGATTTCTCCCCCGGCTGCAGGAAGCTCTGCAAACTCCCCACACACACACTTCTTGCACCCATCACTCCTCAGCTGCAGGGGGAGGGATCCCTGTACACCCAGACCCCCCTGCTGAACTCTATCCTCCCACTCCCATATAACTCCCTCCCTCTCCCCCCGAACCTCAGTCACCTTCACCTGGACCCCCCCTGCAGAGTCCCATTTCTGTTGCACTCAGAACCCCCAACCAGCTCCTCTGGATCCAGATCCCCCCCGCACCCGGATCCCTCACTGAGCAGCCCACACCTGATTGCCTCACACCGAATCCTCTCAACCCACAACTGGATTCCCCCACATTAAGCCCCTCCACTCTTGAATCCTGCCTTGCCGAGCCTGCCTGCCTGCACAGAGGTGTTTCTGGGGCAGGCTGGATCCTGTGGTGTTTCTGGGGCAGGCTGGATCCTTGCACTGTGTCAGGATTGTGTGCAGCCTCACTGCTGAGTCCGTGTCCTGGGAGGGGAGTTGCACAGTGATCTCCCATCTCTGTGCAGCCAGTGGCTCGTGCTTCCCAGTGCCATGCTGGAGCCTCCACATTTATTTGACAAATAAAATTTGTCAGAATTTGGAGAATTTTAATTTTTTTGGTGCAGAATTTTAATTTTTTTTGGCATGGAATGCCCTCAGGAGTAACATAGACTATATTTATGTATTGGGTCAAATCCCACAGCCCCTGCTGAGTTAAAACTCTCAGTGACTTCAGTGGACAGAGTAAGCACTTCATGAACCAGCCTTCTTTTATTTTCCTGCTGTAGTCAGTGGTGGTTTGAAGAGGAAGCCAGGACCTGTGAGACAAATTAAGTTAAATTGGTTCCCTTCTAACACGAGTGCTTCCTGTTCGGCTGATAAACTCTGTCTTGTGCTTTAGCAGAGCTGTTAGAATGCAGTTTTTATTCATGGAAGAAAGGTTGTGTCTGCTTGAAGCCAAGCAGACTGTCAGTTTGCTAAGAAATAAATTTATGTAAATAACTACGGCAGCTCTCTGGGCAGCTGCAGATAAGCTTTATTTAAAATGTATTTTTTGTGGCAAACACTGCTTGCTATTGTGACCAAAGCTCTGGTCTCCACTGCATATTCCTCTATTCTTTCTTCACAAGACAGTATAGTACTGTGTACTACTCTGTATACCAAGCAATCCATGAAAGCCATGTACACCTCTACCCCGATATAACGTGACCCGATATAACACGAATTCGGATATAACACAGTAAAGCAGCGCTCCGGGGGGGGCAGGGCTGCACACTCCGGTGGATCAAATCAAGTTCGATATAACGCGGTTTTACCTATAACACGGTAAGATTTTTTGGCTCCTGAGGACAGCGTTATGTCATGTCGAGGTAGAGGTGTATATGAGAAGTATGTAGTAAACAGTACTTATACAATACACTACTGATTAAACAGACACATAGTAATAGGGAACATTTGCTGACATAAATAGGATGACCTAGATTCTTTACTAAATCACCCCATAGCTAACTGTCTCAGCCCCTGAGTTGCCCCTAAGGAAGGCTGTGTTCCTGGCTGAAAAGAAAACATTTCAGACATGGTTACTGACTAAATTATTAAAATACATGCACTGCTTTGGTTGTCATGGCGCAAGATACTCTACTGCGATGCGATTATAAGCCAGCAACCTTTGCCTCCCTGATACTTACAAGCTCCCTGTCAATGTGTCCAAAATTGTTGCAAAAAATTATCATTAATCTGTTATTCCGACCATGTTACTTTTATCTCCAAATCCCTCAACTGCCTCCACTTACCCTATCAAGTTTAAACTTCTTAAATTTGCATTCAAGGACTCGCATAACTTCCACCTTCCCTGTATCTCAGATCTTGTTACTTATTTTTCCTCCCTCATCCCCTTTACGTTACTGGTATTGACAATCTTGGCATCTCATTGTATTATTTTTCCATTTCTATCTTTTTTGGCCTTGCTCTGTGCTGCTCCCTTTGGTTGGAGCAGCCTTCCAATCCCAATACAGTAACTCCTCACTTAACGTTGTAGTTATGTTCCTGAAAAAATGCAACTTGAAGCAAAACTATGTTAAGCTAATCCAATTTCCCCATAAGAATTAATGTAAATGAGGGGGTTAGGTTCCAGGGAAATTTTTTTCACTAGACAAAAGACTATATTTTACATATATATATATATATATACACACGCTCACACACACAGTATAAGTTTTAAACAAACAATTTAATACTGTCAAGTATCGGGGGTAGCCGTGTTAGTCTGGATCTGTAAAAAGCGACAAAGAATCTTGTGGCACCTTATAGACTAACAGACATATTGGAGCATAAGCTTACAGTGATGATGATTGTGAAGCTTGGTTGAGGTGGAGGAGTTAGAGGGTGGGATATTTCCCAGGGAATGCCTTATTGCTAAATGATGAACTAGCAATTGGCTGAGCCCTCAAGGGTTAACTCTCACACTCTACAAGGCAGCAGGAATGGAGGGAGGGGAGACAGCATCGCAGACAGAGACACACACCATGTGTGAGAGAGAGAGAGATGCGCATTTCCCCCTTAAGTACGCTGACCCTACTCTTAAGTACACTGCCTTGTTAATTAGATCAGCTTGCTGAGACCACAGCTGCTTCCAGCAAGCTCTCTCCACCCTGAGCCCTGTCGTGTGTGTCCCCTGTTCTATGGAACATAGTGTAAGCGGGGTGCAGGAATGAGGGGAGGGGGACACCCTGACAACCCCTCTCTTCCTCCCTTCCCTCCTGCACAGCAAGCAGGAGTCTCAGGGAGCAGCTCCAAGGCAGAGGGCAGGAGCAGCATATGGCAGTGTGGGGAGGGACAGCTGAACTGCCTGCAATTGATAGCCTGCTGGGCAGCTGCTGCACAGGGAACTTAAGGGAGCAGGGAGCTGATGGGGGGCTGCCGGTCCACCTGGGTTCCAAGCCCCCACCAGCTAGTTGCAATGGGCTGCTCTTTCTGCACGCAGTGGACAAAGCAGGCGGCTGCCAAACGTTAGAAGGGAGCATTGCAAAATTTTAAACGAGCATGTTCCCTAATTGATCAGCAACGTAACAACATTAACCGGGACGACTTTACGTGAGGAGTTACTGTACTCCAGGACCCCCTATGACCTGGGGTGTCTGGGGTAGCCATGTGGCTTGTACTTGCCCCAAACACAAGCTTCACAGCACATGGCATGGAAAAACGTTAGAGTTCTCTGTCCATAGACACATGCCCCTACATGTCTTGCTGACTCATAAGGTGTATCCCCTGGCTCCTTTCCCTGGGTTTGTTGTACCGCTGATGACCCTTGATGGACCATCGAACAGGCTAGGCAGTGCTTATGCCAGTCTGTCTGGGGGTGTCACCCAGAAACACAGCACAAGTTTGGAAATACAGATATACCGTACATATCTATAACTCATAATACAAAGGTGATGCAAACATATAAACAAGATTATCATATTTGGCCAATTGTAACATTTTTGCAGATACCTTACATGGCGTATCTGGTCAGATTCATTGCATTTTATAACATTGGTATCAATAGCATTACAAAGTGTTCCACATATTCCATACAGTGTCACACCCCTCCTTTTTTAAGAATTCAGATCTTTCTTAAAGACTCATGTTCCATAAGGCCCACATCAGTCAAATGTAACGTAAGAGAGGAAATAGTGACTGAGAGAATGGAGAAGTTAGCAAACAAACAAGAATGCAGCAGTACCATCAAGAGTTGTACATAATGAACCTAACAGGCCAATTATTATTATTATTATTATTATTATACTTTTATTCCTCCGTACTTTTTGTTGCTCTTGATAGTAGTTGACATGTCTAAAACTAAATTACAGGTTCCTAGGTGCAGCGACAATACCTCTTTTTTGTTCGGTAAAAAAACCTAGGTAGCATGCCCTTGGGTGCTGATGAAAAGTACTCAAGAATGAAAATTGCTACAAGGTTACAGAAAAAATTGTATGATATTAATTTGCATTTGAGAAATAGCATGTGATTATGTAATTAAAAGGGCATGTGGTAATGCATACAGTGTACACCAGAAGGTGGAGTTAAGAATGTAAGTGCAACCTTAATTTGCTTTTTTTTTAAAAAAACAGGTTTTGATTGCTTATTTGAGCAGCCTTGATGTTCTCAGCATAGTTTTACGTACAGGTTATTCAATAAAATTGAATGTAGCTTTCTGACAGTAAAGCAAAACTTAGTTTTCAGTTTCAGATACTACAACTGCTTTTTAGGCAAACTTTCTAAAATTGTTGCAATCCAAAATAATTATAAATTTGGCTCACTTCTTATTTCCAGACCAATGTACATCAGCTTCAGCTTTCATCTAGTCTGTTCTTGCTAAGGATCACTGCTCTACTTGTAGACAAAGGAGATGCATTCAAATCAGGAATGGCATGAAATGGAAAATGGTATATGTTGGTAAATTGATCTTTGTAGCCTGGCACTTAATTTGCTCCTTCTTGATTTATTATCTTTTGAGAGGGTTGGCAAGTGTGCTGTCATCTACAAGATTCTTTCTGCAGTATACCCAAGATTTCTTGTTGTTTCCATTCTGATGAAGACGTCTCACTTTTACACTTGCAGTGATACTCTGATATCACTGCTTGTACTTGTGTTTCTGTACTTGTATGTTTAATTTCAAATGTGGAAAATATGGAATGAAAACCCTATGTATGGTGCTAATGAGGAGGAAACGTTCATTGTTGTACTTATGGCACCGCAACACTGTGTTTACAGCAACTTTGTAAACCTGTTTTTTGGTGCATGTCTGTTTGCTTCTGGACAGTTAAGTACAATAGCAAGGTGTATATGAGACAAATGTGCTTTGAGACTTATCTCAGAACTAGAATTTATTGTATTTCAGGTGCATAGCATAGCTTTTTCTTAAAACTTGTCATAAAAAGCAGTTTAAAATGATCATGCTGATATAGTTACATTTACAGTTTGAAACTTTTATATGACATATTAGACTGACCTAACTTTTGTGGAAATATTTTTGTAACCTGGCTCCACTTTGCTTTCAGGTCATAGGCTAATCTAGAAACTGCAGCCAGCCATTTCTAACTTCAATTTGTACTCCTGTTTATCACTCCTTTTCTAGATTGTCCTCTTCCATATCCTATTAATGCTTCTTGTGTGATCTGCAGTGTTATCCCCACGTCTAACTATAGCTCTTGTTTTGCCTGTACAACCTGTCACTGCTGTTATGTCATTTGGCTTGTGGAGAAATTTGAACATTGTAGCATTGTTCAGCTGAAATAAAGGTTCTTCTTTCTCATAAGATGGATGCCAAATTTTCTAGTTGATACTAAACAGCCACCAGGCTTTCTACATAAAGGTGAGATGGTGTGAAAGTACGTGGATTAAGAAAAAATTCAGTCTCTATAATATTTCTAATAAAAGAAGGTGTTTTCACCTTGTATATATTGGCCATTGCTCTCCTTTTGTCCTCTTGATCATCTAGTTTATATTTTAGGAGTCAAGTCTTGCATCTGATGTATGTTTACATTTTTGTATTTCCTTAACTGTTGTTGCCTGTGTAGTGTTGTTCCTAGACTCCGGCCAGTTTTGTGCTTTTTGGTGCATTGTTTCCTTTATTATCTCTGCTGTTTGGAAGTGAAGGGCAAAGTTTTTTTAATAGCAGTGTCTCACTTTGACCTTTCAAAAGCAGCATATGAACTTGCAAAACCTTTACTTAAATAGATAAGGTTACTTTGCAGAAGGTTATGTTTGCAGAATTTGCTATATTTAGTACTCCGTATTCTCTATAGTAATTATAGGAGATACTGAGATAATGTTGTTTACTTAACATGTGCTATTGGAAAGTCAAGGTGGTTGTGTCTTTCTGAATCAGAAGAGATGATAGATACAACAGAGTTTGGTTTCCTGAGCGATGCCTTTTAATGGATAAAAGCAAGGAGTTTCTCTGTGCGTTTTCTCCAGTATCATTACTTCTAAAGGTCACATGGAAAATAAGACAAGGCTTTAGTTTTGTTGATAGCTTCTAACTTGAGTGCCTCCAATTCTCCTGGATCTTCCAGATCTTCTGTCTTAGAAGCAGGAGCATATTCTCCATCTGGACTTGAAATTTCTGCAGTTGGCTGCCTGGGCCATACTATACTAACACATTTTGACTTTGATTGCGGTATGTTTTGTTAGAGAGCCATGAATTCTACGCAGTATAGTACAGAACATTCTTTCTTTAGACAGCTCAGAAGAAAATTGTTTTAGCATCTTCCTCTATGCTGGACTATTTACTATCATAGGCCAGTTTGGCCTTTAAGTACAAGGTTCTTTATTTGGCTATATCAGCTTATATATCTATTCAAGGATCTTCCTTCTTCAGACATCTACTGTCTGAAGCACCACTTTCTTGGGACTTGCCAAGCTGAAGGCACCACTTGCCAAGGTGAGGGCACTACCATTTGAATTTTGGGAGAATGGCCACTGTGCTGTCTCTGAAGACCCTGCTACTGATATCCTTAATGTTTGCCATGAGAGTCAGTGAGATCCGAGATCTATTGGCTGACTCTCCTTACAGTGTTCCATAAGGATAAGATGTTCCTACTCACTTGCTAAATTTCTGCATAAAGCTCTGAAGGTGATTTTTTTCCTCCATTTGAAAAAATTAGCCTGTCTATATTTTATTCCCCTATATTACACATTTTACCAGAGGGTGATAGGCTTCAATGTCCAGTTGTTGATAGGGCCCTGAGCTACTACCTAAATAAGGCAAGTCTTGTGCAGGTCTCCTAGGCTATTGATGACATACAGGGATAGCTTTTCCCTTTAGATTTATCAGCACTTGGAAAGTGTCAAAGTGGCTCATATTTTATATACAAGCCTGTTATGAACTTGCAGATGATATAGTACCCAAAGGCCTTAAACTATATTTTTCCAGGTCAGAAGCACTCTGCCTGAGCACTTTCTAACACAGTGGTGTATAAGGCTGGTCTTTGGAGTTCTATGTGTATGTTTAAGCAGGACTACTCTCTTGATTTGACAGTTTATTACAGCTCTGATATCTCTATAGCTTTCTATCTACCTTCCTCAGATTTTTAGAGTCTCTGGGATTTTTATTAAATGGAAAGGAACTGATGCCATAGCTGTATATATGCAGTAACTTTGCACCCGGCATTTGGTTTCTTGCCATGGCAAGTGTGTGATCCATTGTTGCCATCCCTAATGATTTTATCAAGTGTTTCATTATCCTCGGTATTTTTAGTACAGCCTCAGCAACTGGAGGCAAGTGGTTGGTTACATGAGAATCTCAGATTTTTTTTTTTTTTAATGAAAGTTTCTGACTGTAATTGCTGCAGAAAAAAGCCTGAAAATGTGAATGAAGTGTACCTTAAGGGCTCAGAAACTCGAAGGCAAATTAAAGGAACACCAAAAGAATTATTTTTTAAAATCTCATGATTGAACATTTGTGGTAGGCAATACAGTGAGCCCAATGTTCACTGCTTTACAAAAAGGTCCACCTTTGTTAAGAGTATATGGACTCAAGAGTGGGGAGTTCTACAGGCAATCTAACCAAGAACTAGAGCTGCTGTAAATAACTTCTTTCCTTCTTCCCTGCAGGTTCATGTGTGCTCAGTTACCTAATGAGGTTCTGAAGAGCATCAGCATCATTGATAGTCCCGGCATTCTTTCAGGAGAGAAACAGCGCATCAGTAGAGGTGAGTTGAAGCAGTCAAAGTAACTAACGTCTCTAACGACCTGTTCTGCTGTGCTGGGAAATTGGTCCCGCTAATCTTTCTTAAGGCCTGCTCCAGTGGCTTGGAAATGGTGCAGTTCCACTGTGATGTGGGAGACCTGTGTGTAAATTGTCCCTTTTTGGTCTCTGTGCTGAACAAATGTTACAAAGTCTGTTGCAATCAATGTTTTGAGGTTAGGATCAATGTTCCATTCATGTTGAGAGGTGCAGGGGCTTTTGTTATTGTGCTGAAATGCGCCAAAGCACTTTAATAAAAAAAAAAAAAAAAGCATTGTGTTGAATTTTCAGAGTCCATCAAACACAGTCCCTCAATGTATATAAAACTAAAGAAACAACCAACAAGAAACTTCAAGTAGTTTAACATCACACTGAATATTTGCTAAAATTGACAAAGTCTCTGAGCATGCAAACAACAACTTTTTTCAAAGGCTTATATTGCCCAAATTTGGGTGGATTTTTAGAAGAATAGTAACTGAGTATTGTAGTTCCAGAAATTGGTTACATTTAGTAGTGCAAATAATGTAAATTATAAATATGTAGATTATAATTATAGGCAAGGCTGATAGCATTGTCTATTTTTAAGGTTGCCCACTCTTGCTATTATAACACCATGTTTTCAGTTGCTTATCACCTTGCCAAACCTTAAATGTCGCTCCTGTCATTGCCCAGGCAGTTTGGAAGAAGCCATCTGATTAGAATGTGGAGGGGATGGAAAGGAGTAGATTGCAAAAAGGAGTCTGGTGAGACAGGGACTGGAGGTAGGGAAACTGGGGCTTGTTGGGCAAGAAGACTGAGAGCCAGGGGGAGGAGAGGCAGGGATTGGGCGCTGCAGCAGGGGGGAAAGGTAGGTTAGGACTGGTTGTGCAAGGAGACTGGTATTGGGAGCCAGGAAAGGACTGGGAGCTGGTGAGGGAAACAGGAGGGTGGGCCAGGGGTCAGATGGCTGGAGGCAGGGAACACTGAGATATGACAGGGAGCTGGGGGATGTAGAGTGGCTAGGTCTGGTTGGGTAAAGAGACTAGGATTGAGAGGCAGGAAAGGAGAGGAGTCTGGACAAGAAGACTGGGACTAGGAACCAGTGTGGAGTGGAACAGGCATGAGAGAGGAGGGAAGATAGGTTTGGTGAGGATGCAGAGGGGGCTGAAACTGGTTGAGGAGCATGGGGAAGGAGACTAGGAGTGGAAGCCAGTGGGTGGGGAGGGGAGAGACCGATCATATGAGGAGCCAGAAGTGGGGAACTGGAACTGGCTGGGTAGGGAGATTAGGGACGAGGAGTTGGAGTGGGAGGGGGAGAACTGGGACTGGTGAGGAGACTGGGACTGGGCTGAGGAGACTGAGCAGTGGGGACTGGGATTGGGAAGCAAGAAGAATTGGACTTGTACAAGGAGCCCATGGTGGAGAAGAGACAGGATTGAGACAGATGAAACCCCATGGCAAAATGTCTTATCCCCCTCTAGTGTAGCGAAGATGAAAACCTACGACTGTTATCAGTTACTTCGTTAGTTCAAGTGTCAGAGGTCTGCCCAATGAAACTAGAAGTTCCAGCTTCACTCATGACCCATTTGATGTCAGTATGATGCCACATGATGGAATCTGTTTTTTCAGTTTGCTTTTGTAAAAACCTCAGAAATTACCTACAAAAAGCTTACATTAAAAGAATATTAAGGTTGCAAAGTAAGCACTCAAAAGTTAAGAAATGTCATGTGGAAAAGATAGCATGTGTTCATGTAATCAAAGACTGCATCATAATGCATATGCACAAGACTTCTGAATTAAAGTTGCACAGGCATTTCCTAAGTTTTGAGTGCTTCCCTTTGCAGCCTTATGGTATTTTAATGTTGTTTATTTGTGTTTCATACTTATATTTATATTGTACTAAGAAGACTATAACTAGTAAATTCAACTAGCAAATTCACTTGAAATAATCTGCTATTGTTAGTAATAAAAAAATGGAAATGGAGAATGAATACCTGTCCTTTGTTGTTCCTCTTTTCATGGAAGCAGATCTTACAGTAGCTATGAGATGAACTACTAAGTCAATATGGTAGAGGACTGTTGATATTACATCCTGACAAGTTCCTGTCATCTCTATTCTGACAGAGATTCTCAACCCTATTGACACAGTATGGTTTACATTAACAAAAGGTATCTCTGACTCCTATGAAGCCAACATGTCTGTTCATCAGCACAAAATCGGCTAGTACTGCAAGCTCCCAAATGTTATTTTCAGATATTTTATTATGATATATGCATTAAACTTGAAAGGGAGCAAAACTAAAATTGTACAAAAAATTAGACCATGGCTTTTTAATACTTGTAGGAGACCTGTCTGCTTTTTAAAAACTACTTAAATAACAAAAAAAACCCTCCTACAAGTAAGGTGTCACTCCAGTATCTAAATGATACTCTTTTGTAACGCATTGTCTCAAAACTATTGTAATATCTTTTATTGACTTATCTGCTAAATCAGTACACTGAGTGTCAGTGGAACACACTGCATTTTCACTTCCTGTCCTCTCACAGATGGATTGTGTGTGGGTGGGGGGGAGGGGGGGGGTTAAATGTGACCACAGTGCCAGTTGTAAATGGCAGCTCTAAGATACTTTTGCTGTTTATTGAACATAGAGAAGGAAGAACTCCAACATGCAAAGCTCTTTGTGTATTTAAAAATAATGATCTCTTCCTTAATAATATGAATCACATTGTGATTTCTTGAGGGTAGCTTAATATCTGATAACCATAGAAATGGAAGTATAGTTTCTAGTGCACATGGCATTGACAGAGGAGAAGATAGATTTCTGTTCCTAAATTTTAAATAGCTAGGTGCAGAAAATGTTAGCTTTGTGTCATTACATAGATCAGCTATTTTTTTCAGTCTTGTTAGAGTATGGTTCTGCTGAACACTAGTTAGCTTTAGCCAGTTTAATTGTTGTGTGAACAGGGCTTTGTTCTACAGCAAACCTCCCATGTAAATTCACCCCAAGGTTGGCAGAGCATCTACTTTTGAACAAGGAATCAAGAATTGGGATTTTGTTGTAGATGCACACTCCAACAAATTCAGGTGTGTACACGAGTAAATAGTCCTGTTACTGCTCAGATGATTATGCAAATACACTGTGCTCACCCACATGTATTTGAAGTACTGAACGTTCAGGTACATGCCCGAGTGTGTGACATAATGACTGCTCAATCAGTGCAAATACAGCTGCTGTTGAGTCTACTTTGAGTATTGTATTGTCAAACATTTATGTAAACAATGGGTTTTGTGGAGAACAGACTTGTGATTCAGTGCAGTGCAAAGCCTCTCTGAGCTGCTTCTTGAAGGAGAAGTATGAACAATAACCTTAGTGTGAAAATAGTTTAACTTAACACATTTTAAACCATATAAACTTGTTAAATGATTTTCTAAATCAATTGTGTACTAATGTGAATGGGATTTAAGAGTCCAGATTACTCATGAACTTGTATCTAAAATGTCTTAACAAACAGAGTACGCCTTGTAGAAAATGGAGACTGGCCTCTGGCAATGAGAATTAAGTCTCCCAGGGCACAAGTCCTAACATTTTTTCTCTCCAATAGTTAGTGAAAGTTTATTTGGTACACTAGTTGTGTGAGAGTTAAAGCTAATGAGAGTGGCTTTCTGCTTGACCATAGCTTTGTAAAAAAGGTTGTATTTTAAAACCATTAGGAGTTACCCTCTCCACTAGCAAAACTAAGCCCTGCCCATGCTGATAGCATCTGAGCAAAAAGCAGACGCTGCAGGGTAAGCCCAGGCTTAGCAGAACTCGAGTGAGCGGACCCTGGGTTTGTTAACCTAGGACTTGAGCGTCTGCACTCATTTGTAATCCCTGGTTAGAACTTCTTGAATCCTGGGTCTCACCCTGGAGCTCCAACACCTACACTGCATTATGTATTATTATTACTTCATTACTAAGTACTACCCTGATTGCAGGGGACTGGTTAAGATGGCGTATTGAGATCCCTTCCAGTCCTACACTTCCATGATTCTATGCAGGCCCACGCTTAATCACCCTCTTCCTAGCACCCTTCCAAAATGTGGCCACTCTAGCCCTTTGTTCATGGTGCAGTGTGGGAAAACTTGACAGTCCACCAAACTTGGCTATGTAGATGACAAAGAAAGTTGGCCTGTGGGACTATGAAATATGTAGTGTTGTCGGACTCCCAGAGGACAAGCCCAGTGGGTCTGTGTCTATACTGCAAAGCAGTAGGGTCCTGGCTTGACTCAGGCTCAGACCCTCCACCCTTGTGAGGTTCTGGGACCCTGGGAGTGAGCCCTGGGTTAGTGTGATTTGTGTGTACTCAGAAGAGGGGTAAGGCTTGAGCGTGAGTGTGATCCCTGGGCCTAGGCTGCATTGTAAACATACCCTTTATTTCTACCATAGTAGCAGCAGGAGGCAGCCAAGCTGCTAAGATCTACAGAGGAGAACTAGCAGTGGACCCTTCAGACAATCTAGGGGTGGAAAGGGGCAGAACTGTGCATCCCCAATATCCAAAGACCAGCAGTGATTGAAGAAAATTGCTAGTAGGTCAGAAATCCATGTTCTCGTTCACCCTAAACCCTCATCCTGTGAATATCAGCTAGCAGTGGCAGAGGAAGGCCATACTGGAGGGTGGGGTGGGGGTGGAGAGGTGCTATCAGAGCAGGGGATTCTTCATCCCTGGAGCTAGGAACCTAGGAGAGACATAGGAACCTGTGATCACTTCCCCTCTGATTAATGGGATATATGAAAGGGACCATCTCCATTGCACGCAGGTAGACCAGCAACACTCATAGGAGAGGGGAACAAGGAGGATCACATCACAAGTAGCTGGTTTCTATTAGCAGTAAAACTGCCGTCCCCCTCCTTCAGGGGTGGGAATTGTCCTGTGCTTTCCTGCAACACCTGATTCATTCTTGCGAGTTAGAGGTGTGTGTTCTTGCCCCTTCATTCTTGTTGAAATTATTATTTATGCAGGGTATTACCACAACTCTAATTTAGCCATAAATTCCTCTATTAAATCCAGAGGCTGAATGGTATACATACAATTGCTCTAATCAGGCCTAAAAAGCCTAAGTAATAAGTAATTTTCCATATCCAAACCGTAACAAAACATTTATAAGCATTTGATCAAGATACCAAGGTGTGCTTAGACCCATGTTGGTCGGGGCTCCAACTTGATCAGACAGGTATTAGCAATGAACCCTTTAAGAGTTTACTTTTTTATACCCCTTACAAACAAGTGATGTCATTCCTACTTATTGGACCTACGCTAAGGCCAAATGAAGCAATTTCTTATATAGCCAATTAATAGTGCCCTGGTACCCAATTAAGCATGTTTTATTTCTCTTATTTCAGCCCAAACCTTAAATAATATGATACTGGTATTTTAGCTCACCAACTGTTTCGAACTAAAATTAGATGCCCATTCATCTTCTATAGGAACTGCCATTTCCTTTTGTTTCTGAGCTGATTGCTGACTTACTTGTATTTAGTAGCTCACGTTCTGTTTGTGTGGCAGGAAATCTCTCAGCCATAGTGCTGTTTATTTGGAAGAGTCGCTTTTCTCATTCTTTCTAAATTTCTTATTTCAACAACCTTTTTTAACTTTCAGTTTCTTTCTACTTTTCCTTTAAGCTTTTTTTTTTTTTTTTTTTTTTTTTTTTTTTTTTTTGTGAAAACTGGATTTTTTTCCCACCCCATAAGTAAATTAATTAGATGGGGAAGAATGCATTGGTCCAGGTTGCTAAGTGAAATTTAGTACCATCTGATGGCTAGTCTGAGCCCTCTATCCACTGTCCATATCATACGACTACCATCATTATTGACACTCACAGTGGTAATCACCTGATTGATTCAGTGACATTTGTGAAAGAAAAGTTTGGTCACCTTCTGACAACTTGGTGAACAGCAATCTGCCTCCTTGGTAATATTTTGTGTGTGTGCGTGTGTAGTGGGGAAGGAAATCCATTCTTTGCTTTCAGGGCGTAGAGTTAAAGGTTTCACTCTTTTTCTATGAAGCAATTGTTGAATGGTTTAACTATTAACTATCAGTTTATATGTGCAAACATAATTGCAAGAAAGACTTAATAAGCATTACTAATTTACTGGGAATAAGTAAAATTAATCCTGTGTTGACTAATTAAAATCCAATGTAGAAACTGTATAATTTAAAATGTAAGATATTAAGCTTTCTTCTGTATTAATAAACCCACCCTGGTGCTTGCCCTTCAGCATGACTACCTACCCATATATTTTATTAAAAGCTTTGGAAAATTCAACTAGTTACTCAAGAAAGAGCAACTGACAACTTTGAAAAGGGACAAAAATTTACATTCCCCTTTCCAAGGTAAGGTTCTGTTCACTTTTCAAAGCTGGCTTTATTTGAAAACACCATTGTCCTGCCCTTATGAACAAGCAAGATATTCCATAAACTTTATTATGCGTCTAGCCTCTCCTTAAACTTGCAGGAGATTTCAAGCAGTATGTGTAAATACATAGCAATATGACGCCTGGGGGACGTGTATATGCTCTGGGCACCTTGCCATACGTGAGAAGGTTCTGTGGTAACAGAAGGTATGATGTTTGCCGAGTTATTTCAGACATGTGTTTGTTGCCTACAGGATCTGAAAATAAAATAAGTGGAAGGGAAGGAAGGAGGTGGGGCACTGGAGAAGCTTCCATTTCAATTACAACAAAACACATTTAGCAGCTCTTCCTGGTTTACATCAACAGTTCACCGCTTACATTAACGTGAAATGAAGGGGGAGGCATAGTTTAAAAAAAAAAAAATCTTGGCTGCTTGATACTGTTGAACCATGAGGTATATGTTGTCGTTAGACGCCACCAGTGTGGTGCTCTGCTCTGTTCAATGTTGATAAGTCGGCTGCATGCATGTGTGTTCTTCCTGTGTGCTGTCCCAGCTCTGCGCAGATAGCTGGCACAGCAGATCTCCAGCGAACCGCCCAATGACCACAGACTTCGATAAGATACGAAGGCACCCGGCTAGGTTTATTGCCAAGCAAAACATAGTCTCTAGCTCCCCGGATCAGATGTCTACGGTTCTGCTAGGACATATGTGAAATCTGGTCTTCTGTGTGCTTTTAGCCATAATTGTAAAGTAATTACCAAACAAGTGTTTGAAGTAACAGGAGAAACAGGAAAGGCAACAGGAAAAATGCTGAACCTAGCCCACATTTTTAAAAAAATGTCATAGCGAGAATGTTTAATTGTAAATAGTACTATGTCTTATACAGGGCAGCTCTCAAAAAGTTTAATATCTTTAAGGTGATCGTGACCCAGAAGCCCTTCAAGACTCAGTGGCAGAGAAACTCCTCCCCCCCACAGTAACTGACATCAGGCCTGACACACTCATTGCCCCATTGTTGCCATAATATAGATCTAGTGCCCTATCAAATTCACGGCCATGAAAAACGCATCATGGACTGTTGAATCTGGTCTGCCACCGTGAAATCTGGTCTTCTGTGTGCTTTTACACTATACTATATAGATTTCACAGGGGAGACTAGCGTTTCTCAAATTGAGAGTCCTGACCCAAAAGGGAGTTGCAGGGGGGTCGCAAGGTTATTTTATGGGGCTCGCAGTATTGCCACTCTCACTTCTGCACTGCCTTCAGATCTGGGTGGCTGGAGAGCAGCGGCTTTTAGCCAGGTGCCCAGCTCTGAAGGCGGTGCCCTGCCAGCAGCAGTGCAGAAGTAAGAGTGGCAATATCATACCATGTCATCCCTACTTCTGCTCTGCTGCTGGCAACTGTGCTGCCTTCGGAGCTGGGCTCCCGGCCAGTAGCCGCTGCTCTCTAGCTGCCCAGCTCTGAAGGCAGCACCGCCGCCAGCAGCAGTGCAGAAGTAAGGGTAGCAGTATCGCAGCTCTCCCTACAATTATAATAATATATGGAGATATCCTATCTCCTAGAACTGGAAGGGACCTTGAAAGGTCATTGAGTCCAGCCCCCTGCCTTCACTAGCAGGACCAAGTACTGATTTTTGCCCCAGATCCCTAAGTGGCCCCCTCAAGGATTGAACTCCCAATCCTGGGTTTAGCAGGCCAATGCTCAAACCACTGAGCTATCCCTTGCCCAATAACCTTGCAACTTCCCACAACCCCTTTTTGGGTCAGGACCCGTACAATTACAACACCGTGAAATTTCAGATTAAATAGCTGAAATCATGAAATTTACGATCTTAAAAATCCTATGATCATGAAATTGACCAAAGTGGACCATGAATTTGGTAGGGCCCTAGTTATCACAGTTAGAAAGCCAAATGGAGAAACTGAATGGTCTTTAGTAAGAATCAGAGTACATCGAGGCTCGGTATTAAACCCCTTTCTGTTTATGTTGGTGTTCAGTGCAGTTACAGAAAACATCCAAAGAGTGGCACCATGGCGCATGTTTTTTGCAGACAATGTCGTGCTCATGCGGGAGAATAAAGAGGAAATGGAAGAAGATTTAGAGGGATGGGGATGTGTATTTGAAAGAAATGGCATGAAAATTGGCAGAAAAACAGAGTAGATGGTCTGTAGATTTGATGATACCTTGTAGGAAGACAATGGGACTGTAAGTCTAAGGGACCAGCCATTACCAGAGATACAGAAGTTCAAGTACCTAGGTTTGATAGTAGAGGATAATGGCAAACTCAGCGACGAACTTATGAGTAGAAAAGGAAAGACATGGACTAAATGGAGATAAGTGAGGGGAGTGATCTGCAATAGGAGAAGGTCTGTCGCTTTAAAAAGTAAGATCTACAAGATGGTGATTAGGCCAGCACTTTTGTTTGACTGAATGCTGGGCACTAAGGAAGACACCGGAGCAGATCTTGAATAGATGGAAATGGCAATGGTAAAATAGATGCCGTAAGTTACAATGTTTAACCATGTTTGGGACAAACGAATTAGGGGAAATGTGAAGGTGGTATCAATTATAGAAAAGCTGAGGGAATCCAGGCTTAGATGGTTTGGGCACATGAAAAGAAGACCAGAAAAATATATAAGAAACTGTGTTAAACTTAGAAATGGAAGGTAAGAGAAGGATTAGAAGACCCAAAACTATGGATGTCACACAAGTATTTGATTAGCTGTGGAGTTTCTGAGGAACTGGTTAAAGACAGACCGTAATTGAATTACGGGATGTGTGCTGCACCTGCACATTGTGGCAATGGCTGGAGCAAGTGCTGTTTGTGGGCATACTACAATGATTCACATAAACCAAGATAGTTAGCTTAGCCTCAGTGAAACATCAGAGAAATAAAAAGTGCTAGAAATATTTGGCTGAAATGTTTAACCATGGCTGAGATTTCTACTATGGTTATACCAAAGTCATATAGAAATGGGTTTATTTTCCACAGAAAGTGAAAATTATTTTCATTGAAAAACTGAAAGGCGAAATGTTTTTTCACCAAAAACTCAAAGTTGAAGTTTTCTGGGGAAAGAAAACGCTTTCCACCAATGTTCATTTAGTTCAGTACTCAGTTTTCTGTTGAAAAACAGTTTTGATGGGGATTGGTTCACTTAGTCAACTCTGCAAAACTTAAATTTTATTAAAAACGGCTATTAAATTCACTAGTTTGCATCATTATGTTTGGATTGAAATGCATAACTTAATAATGTTTTTCTTCCAAACTAATAAAAATCCAAACCAAGCTGTTACATGTTTCAGATTAGTGTGGGTGATATATAATTCATATTTTTGGGTAGTTTGGTGTTCTGCCTAACCCCCATTTTAATTTTATCCTTCAGACAGGAAATTCATGTTGCAGATTGAAGTGGTTTGTGTGTTGTTAGTTTTTTCCTCACTTTTGATTATTATTTCTATAGTTTTTATAAAGAACACTGATAAGTAATCAGATATTTTTGGATTAAATGTTACACCTTGGGGTAACAAGAATTATCTTTTGGATTTGTCTTGTTCATGTTCTTTTTTTCCCATTGGCTTTTGTTCTGCTCCTCCTGAACTGCTCTTAAGAAAAAAGGAAAAAGAAAAAAAAAGACTGAGTAACCCGGAAAGGGATTGGATTTTGTATTCCTTGCTAAGCAATTCTCTTAATGGGAGGCGTAGCATTTGCTTTTTATTTATTTATTTATTTATTTATTTATTTATTTTATTTAGCTGTTTAATGAATCTGACCTGAATCTGCTTTGAGCTCAGTACAGATTTCTTAGCATAGTCTTGCCATCTTATTTGGCATGAGTGTGCTGGATTTGTAATGGAATTAGACTTGAGGGCAAAAATTGGGAAGATTTTAAGTAATATACTTAGAGCTTCTAGTTTTTGGTTTCATATACTATGTACTTGTCAAATTTAATGATTTAATGGTTTAAATAAAAGACTTATGGCCAACCTCTGCCCAGTGGTGCTACAGCTATGTGCTTTATGGCAGAATTTGGCACTAAAATGTTTTCATGTATATCTTTGAGTTCCTAGACACTGCCTCTAGCCAATTTCCTATTGGAAAGCACAGGAGGGTTGACTGCTCGCAGCAGGCATCTTGGAAGCATGGCCGCTAATGATTCAGTAAACTTATTTTTCTTGTGATTATTTACTGAATTTTTTAACAGCTGGCAAACAGCTTCAACTATGATGCGTATGTGAATTTTCTTGACTAAGCAGGCATTATTTCAGGGAGAAGTAAATGATTTTAGAATGGGTACCCTCTTCCCCATTTATGTTACCTGCTTCATAGAAATAAGAAATTAGTAATATGGAGAACAGGGGACAATAACACAGAGTAAAAGATAAGGACCTTTTGCTTATCTATGCAGAAGGGATATATAATGCATGGATGATGACTGTATTCATAAGTAAACGTAAAAGAAGCATTCAATACTGTAAAATGTCTGAAGGTATAAAATTACAGTTTAATGGTGAGCTTCCTACATTGCCAGTGATTAAAGGTGAATGCTCTTGGGTGCTGAATTCTGGATTCTGTTCAGGTTTCCTCACCACTATCCTTGCATTCCGACTGTCCTTCGGAGTAATTTTTCATTTTAGAGGATGGACAAGGATGGAAAACTGGCTTCTAGTTCACCTGTTCCTCATTCAAGTAAGATGAGTCACTCAGTGCCATTTCACAAACGGATTACGCCTTCTGTAGACTGTGTGTGTCATTCCCAGAGGAGTTCCTGAAGTACTGTTTGTAATATGACAGTGAGTTGGGTTGTTGTGAGGCAGTCAACAAGAATTGTAAACTGTGCAAGCGGACTTTTAAAATAGTTTTTGCTTTAAACTTCCTTTTGTTCTGTGTCCCAGATAGTCTTAAAGATCATGACTCATTTTTCTTCACTGCAACCCACCCTGTCATTAAAGCCATCATTGGAATGGGTAAAATTCTTGTGACTTGGACTGCTTAATGGGCTGTGGAGTGTTACAGTGCAGTCCTTCATTCCTAGAGTGTACCCCAGGGGTTCTCAGACTTTTGTACTGGTGACCCCTTTCACATACCAAGCCTGTGAGTGCGACCCCCCTTAAATATATAAAAAAGTGTTTTTAATGTATAACACCATTATAAATGCTGGAGGCAAAGCAGGGCTTGGGGTGGAGGCTGACAGCCCGTGATACCCCTCCCTCCCCGTAATAATCTTCTGACCCCCAGAGGGGTCCCAACCCCCAGTTTGAGAACCACTGGTGTACCCAGTCTCCTGCCAATCTAAGGACTGAGACACCAGGGTTAGGAATTGAGTTTAGAAGTCACACTGCTACAGCTGGGTTATAAGCCGGTCCTTTAAACAATTCTTAATAAAGAGTTATCAATTTAGTGACATCCAGTGGTGTATTCTCTCTCTTCAGGCTATGACTTCTGCCAGGTCCTCCAGTGGTTTGCTGAACGGGTTGACCGCATCATCCTCCTCTTTGATGCCCATAAGCTGGATATTTCTGATGAGTTCTCGGAGGCTATTAAATCATTCCGTGGACAGGATGACAAGATTCGAGTGGTGCTGAACAAGGCTGACCAGGTGGACACCCAGCAGTTGATGAGGGTCTATGGTGCGCTCATGTGGTCCCTGGGAAAGGTGATTAACACTCCAGAGGTGTTGCGAGTCTACATTGGTTCTTTTTGGGCCCAGCCTCTACAAAACACAGAGAACCGCAGGCTCTTTGAGGTGGAAGCCCAGGATCTCTTCCAAGACATTCAGAGTCTCCCACAGAAGGCAGCTGTGCGGAAACTCAATGATCTCATCAAGAGGGCAAGACTTGCAAAGGTAAAACAGGAATAGATCCAACTTTATTTTCAATGACCAATCTCTTCTACGTTTGTTTCATTCATTCTTACTCTCTCCTCTCATGTCTTTACCTCCCCACCCAGAAACAAGGTGTTTTCTGGAAAATGGATACGGTTAACAAAGTTAAAGGAAAAATTATTGTTAAAGTATGTGTTGGAGATGGACAGTAATGTGGTGAGCCAATCAATGGACCCTTCTAGATGGCCATAGAAGGAAAAGTACTGTGTTTTAGGATGCTACTCTCTCTGCCTTTTGAAGGAGACTTGAAATCTTCTAGGATACCTCTTCTTTCTAGTAAGGAGAAGTTCATACTACTAACATAACTGGGGGGATATGATAGAGCTCTGTAAAATCATGAATAATGTGGAGAAAGTGAATAGGAAGTGTTATTTACCCCTTCACATAACACAAGAACTAGGGGTCACCAAATGAAATTAATAGGTAGCAGGTTTAAAACAATCAAAATAAATACTTCTAAACACAATGCACAGTCAACCTGTGGAACTTATTGTCATGAGATGTGAAAGCCAAAACCATAACTGTTCAAAAAAGAATTAGGTTCATGGAGGATAGGTCCATCAATGGCTATTAGTCAAAATGGTGAAGGATACAACTCTGTGCGGCACAAGTGCCTAAACCTCCAATGGCCAGAAGCATCTGGCACTACCCACTGTCACAGACAGGATACTGGTCTAGATGGACCATATGGTCTGATCCAGTAAGGCCATTTGTATGTACTCCCCGGAGCTCGTCAACAGCTGCTAGGCAGAGCAGCTGTTACTGAACAAAACAAGATGCCCCCTTCACCAAAATGCCAAGTGTACCACCTTCACAGCACTTGCAGTTCCTGGATCAAAGATCACAGTTCAGACCCAGACACTTACTTCCTCTCGCACACATGGCAGCACACAGCATTTGTACTAGATCATGGCCAACCAGCATACTGCCCATGGGAAGTAACTTCTCCTTAATCAAAATTTATGTTGATTTTTTTTTTTATATACCACACACACCCCACTTTTGCACTTCACATCTATTAAAAGGAGTAATACTGCCATATTGCTACTTAAAAACATTCATTTACTTAACAGAACTGCCCGTATGTCACTGTTGTGCAAGCCAACCCAACGGTAAAAGTAATATCCCCTGATTAAACCTTCTGTATTTCCAACCCATCATCTCCCACATACTCAGCTAAAGGTGGGCTTGGCATCATTTCCAGAAGAAATCCTAGTCTCTGACAGACCTGGGAGGAAGTGAGTTCTAAGATTCTAAGAGGTCCATTGAAGGCAAATGCCCTACCAACATTGTCCTCTGTTTTAAACGACAGAAAATAGTATTTGCATGTGCTAATCAGATAACTGCTCCTTGCAGTAGCTACTTGACTTGTGTCCATATGTCTAGGCTTGGCAGTATTTGATTTTTATTTAGATTGTCTATTGAAAGTGTGAACTTAATTTTTTGTTAGGCCTCTAATTATCCTTCAAACTAGCATCTTAATGACACTAGCTTCTGCTGTCCTTTCCTGTCTAGGCCCAACCTGGATAAACTTCAATTGCTGTGTTTTAAATGGTTTCCTCTAAATATTTCCTTTTCTTCCGTAGTAGGCTTCCTTTATTGTATAGTATTAAAATTCCAGATAGAATACTGGCAAAAGTACTCCGATATTTTGTTCTTCTGCAAAGCCCTAGGGAATGTTTAATAATTAGCACCTTTCCTTTTCTAAATCTCAGCAGGCAAATGATTTGAAAATGTTTTTTGCTGAAAAATCGGAAGGAAGAAAAATCAAATAACTTTGAAGCTATTGTAGAAGAAATTTGCTACTTATTAAAGATTTCTGTGACATACAAATGCAGAGGATAGTATTTTGGGGCTTGTCTGCATGGGTAAATTATACCTGTGTTGGCTAAGGTGCGAGTTTGAACCTATAATATAGTTATACTGGTCTAACATCCTGTGTGAACATTCTTATTACAGTATCTGAGGGCCTTTTATCAGTTTGTCGCTTGGGAAACTAAACCAAAGAAAAAGCCACTCTTACACTGGAATAAGAATGTCTATGTGGGGGGGTTATGCCAGTTTAACTATATGGTTTAATTGACTATACAGTAAAACTTTCCTGTGTAGGCAAGCCCTTAGTGAAATGAGTTGGTGATGTGGAAAATTGGGGACTAGGACTACTGATGTTGCCTGGAATATTTTGGAAAAAAATATCTTTAGAAACAATTGTCAATCATTATTTAAAATTCCATTTTGATATCATGTTTCTATTAATATTTTTTTCGTAAAAGTTAATCTGTCCTTCCTGTAGTTCTCATCTGATTTAATCAATCTTATTGGCATACTAATCCCTTTCAAAGTAATTGATTGTGATGACTAAGAAGCATCAAGAGCAGATGACGCTTAATCAATAGAAATCCTGTTTAAATACAAAATAAAAATAGTGAAATTGAATTTTTTTAAGTGAAATTAATGTTCATTGAATGTACTAAATTGACAGCCATGGAAAGGGAAGTCAGCTGCTTATCCAAGCAACAGCAGTGTAATATGTCTCAGTCCTAGCTGATCTTAAAATAGCTGTAATTCAGAAACACATTTTTTATGCAGAGCTGCACAGTCTTCTTTGAACAAAATCTTTGTGAAGTATTTTATCTTGGTCCATTTCTTTAAACACTCGCAACACCTTCCCAGTCTGTCCTGAAACTCATAACATATCCAAAAATAAAACAAGTGAATTCCCATCTTACTGTCAAGTTCTTATCATTCCTTTCTTATCTTATCATTCCCTTCTAGTGTCACTTCAAAGCCACAAGGGTGTTAGGTATTAGTTATAAAATATTTTGAAGATGGAAAACATTCTTATAAAACATGTGTGATATTTACGGAATTGTAATTAGTTGGAATAAAAGTGCAGGATTGTAGTAATTGTGCCTTTCAAACTTGCAGTTCCATATTTTTCCTAGATGCTTTATACATATATAAATCTATTAAATCCTGTAGGGCTGTTATTAATTGGTATTGTGTTAGAAGTGTGCATTACCCATACATCTCCCTTCCTGCAGATCTAGAATTTGTATACCGAAAGTTGTCATTTTATTTTTTTTCCATTCCTCCATCTGTGCAAAAATTTGAACACAAACATGTGTGAAAACAAAAATGTATAGTGTTTTTTGTTTGATTGATTGTTTTTATATGTAGGAGCAACATTGATCTGTATATGGTCTGTCAGTGATTAGGGGACTGCAGTAGCTGACTGCAGTAGCTGTCCACAGACCTTGACTGTAATGATCCTTCCATTAGATCTTGAAGGAATAGTGAATTAATCACATTTAAGATGACCAAAATTTAGCCAAAGGAGCAAAAATATTTCAAATACAACCCCAGCAGTATTCCTCCAATTCTTCATTATTATTCTCCCTCCCCTGGTAATCATGTAACTGATTCTTACAGTTGTCATTTATCATGTACTTAGAGACATATCGTATTTCAGCATTAGTATTCCTTGTATCAGTGTCTTTCTCAGTAATAGCACACTAATTTAAATAATTGAAACATACACATTGTGAACATTCATACACTAACTCTTTTCTTCCTCATTGCTATAAGAAATAGGTTTCACCTATCTGAGAATGTAACAATCATGGTGTTCTCTGCAATGATGCATTTAAAGGATAACAGGAATTTTATAAACAATGTTCAGTTTGTCAGACTTCTAAAACTAAAAGGTCATGTTTAGTCTTTTCTGCTAATTCAGTCAGGTATCTAATTCTCATTTGGAATCCATATAATGTGAATGTTCTGGGCCAACATCCCAAGTGTATAACACTTGTCTACAATTTTTGAGAAGTCGTCTGCTTCAGAGATAAACTGTGCTATTTATTATGTATTTTGATGTGCTGAATTCAAATATGACAATTAAAACAACTGATTGGCTACTGTTTCTAAGATATTTAAGTTTTTACATTTTATGTCTATGTGTATTGTGTAGATAGTAGAGTTTTAATCATAAATTGTAAACCTAGGTCTTTTCATGTTTTTATGGTTGCTTTACATGATAATATTTCACCTGTCCTGTTTATGTAACACTTTAAAAATCAGCCAAAGGGTTATATAAATAAAATTTATTATGAAACAAAAGGCAAAAAACTATTATGTACATAGTTTAGTCCTATTCAGTATCTACTCGGCACTTCTTGGCTTGTCTCTTGTATTCATTAAATGGAGCATCTCCTATCACTGTGCAGCAATAGTCTGCAAGTATTGATGGGCTCCATTTGCCCTGATAGCGTTTCTCCATTGTTGCAATGTCCTGGTGAAATCGCTCGCCATGCTCGTCACTCACTGCTCCGCAGTTCGGTGGAAAAAAATCTAGATGAGAGTGCAAAAAATGTATCTTTAGTGACATGTTGCAACCAAGGCTTTTGTATGCCTTGAGGAGGTTTTCCACCAACAACCTGTAGTTGTCTGCCTTGTTGTTTCCGAGAAAATTTATTGCCACTAACTGGAAGGCTTTCCATGCCGTCTTTTCCTTGCCACGCAGTGCATGGTCAAATGCATCCTCTCGAAGAAGTTCACGAATCTGAGGACCAACAAAGACACCTTCCTTTATCTTAGCTTCACTTAACCTTGGAAATTTTCCACGGAGGTACTTGAAAGCTGCTTGTGTTTTGTCAATGGCCTTGACAAAGTTCTTCATCAGACCCAGCTTGATGTGTAAGGGTGGTAACAAAATCTTCCTTGATTCAACAAGTGGTGGATGCTGAACACTTTTCCTCCGAGGCTCCAATGACTGTCGGAGTGGCCAATCTTTCTTGATCTAGTGGGAATCTCTTGCATGACTATCCCATTCGCAGAGAAAACAGCAGTACTTTGTGTATCCAGTCTGCAGACCAAGCAAGAGAGCAACAACCTTCAAATCGCCACAAAGCTGCCACTGATGTTGGTCATAGTTTATGCACCTCAAAAGTTGCTTCATGTTGTCATAGGTTTCCTTCATATGGACTGCATGACGAACTGGAATTGATGGCAAAACATTGCCATTATGCAGTAAAACAGCTTTAAGACTCGTCTTCGATGAATCAATGAACAGTCTCCACTCATCTGGATCGTGAACGATGTTGAGGGCTGCCATCACACCATCCATGTTGTTGCAGGCTACAAGATCACCTTCCATGAAGAAGAATGGGACAAGATCCTTTTGACGGTCATGGAACATGGAAACCCTAACATCACTTGCCAGGAGATTCCACTGCTGTAGTCTGGAGTCCAACAGCTCTGCCTTACTCTTGGGTAGTTCCAAATCCCTGACAAGGTCATTCAGTTCACCTTGTGTTATGAGGTGTGGTTCAGAGGAGGAGGATGGGAGAAAATATGGGTCCTGTGACATTGATGGTTTAGGACCAGAAGTTTCATCCTCTTCCTCGTCTGACTCAAGTGAGAATGATTCTGATGCATCAGGAACCGACAGTCCTTCTCCGTGGAGTACTGGGCGTATAGCTGATGGAATGTTTGGATAATGCACAGTCCACTTTTTCTTCTTTGACACACCTTTCCCAACTGGAGGCACCATGCAGAAGTAACAATTGCTGGTATGATCTGTTGGCTCTCTCCAAATCATTGACACTGCAGAAGGCATATATTTCCTTTTCCTGTTCAACCCCTGGCGAAGATTTGTTGCACAAGTCTTGCAGCATATGTGTGGGGCCCACCTCTTGTCCTGATCTCCAGTTTTGCAGCCAAAATAAAGGTGATAGGCTTTCTTAACCATAGTGGTTATACTGCACTTTTGTGATGCAAAAGTCCTTCACCACAAACATAGCAGAAGTTATCTGCACTGTTCACACAAGTACGAGGCATCTCTGCTCACTTTGGCTAAACGGAAATGTGTCCCTTTGCAAAATCAAACACTGACAAATAAGAGAGCACGACACTGTATGATTTCTAGAGCTGATATTGGGCAATTTGTTCAGCAGAGTGATGTAAGCTTCGTTATGATTGCATCATCCATGACTTCTAGGAATAACATGATGCAATTCATATCATGTATGACGCAATACCAGCTTCAGATTGTATCATTCATTGTTTTGCCTAAAAAACAAGTACTGTCCAAACCCAGTCATAGATTTATTCATAGATGCAGTCAAAGATGTATTTTAGTCATTTCTGGTTTAAATTGAGATCCCTTCCCTTTATAACTCACTTATCCTCCGCCATTCCCAAGTCAAGGGTCGTATATACTGATCCAACAGCATATCTTGAAAACTAGAGCCAATCAACAATTTTAAGCATCATTTTTGTTCTCAGTGACCCAGAATTAGTAAAGTTTGACTACATTTATTTCAGAAGCATTTTGGCTGTAGAGCAGTGTAATTGATCTGCTAGTTGCAAGGTTTTTGGAGTATTTTTTACACAAGAAAACTAACCATTTCAGAACTCTTGATTCTTACACTGGAATCAAATGAGACATGGCTATCTTCTTGGACACTTTCCAGTGCATCTAGGTTCTTCACTTTTGAACCTTGTCATCCTCAACACACACACCCCAGTTTCCTCTACAGATGATGCCACCTGTGTCTCATCTGTTTTGGTGTGAAGGGATTCCATGCAATCCTCTAGGGCTAGGCAATGGGTGAAGTGACTTTTTCTCGATGATTGCAAGGTTACATTTGTTATAAAACAAGAGGGGATGTTCCATGCATGAGTGTTTGGTTTTCAGTTTGCTTTTAGGTGCATTTCTATAATGTCTTTGTCATATGGACCAAAAATCAACCTTTTAAAAAAAATTCATTAGTACACACACACACACACACGTAAATCTTGCAACTAAAGCAGCTATAGCAAAAGTGGCCTATCGAGAACTCTTAGAACTCAGGAATATCAAGTCGTCTTGTTTCTGTTTTTAGTTGGAGGGCCAAAGAATTAGAGTGGGAGCTTTCTCAGCTCTCAGTCAAAGGGGCAGTGCTGTCTGAATCTTAGCATAAAGCGCTTTTTCCCAAGTGTCTACATGAAGTTTGAATTAAATCGATATTAACTAACACACAAGTATTATACAGTCTGATTAAAAACCCTTCTCAATTGTTCAAGGTTTCTGTTTCTTGGCAGTTGAAGTCATACCATCTCTAAGTCTTCAGTTGACAATAGAACCCTCAAGCAAACAGTGGGGGCGGGGAGAGTGGGAGAATCCTTTCAGGTCTCCTCTAGAAGCCAGAAAGGGTACAAACATATTTCTTTCCTTCACAGGTTACTTTTGTATAGAATGCTGTAAAACATGTTCTGTAGTATCTACGTAGGTATTTGTACTGTGCTTATCACCATGGTGTTTGCATGCCTATGTTCTCTCCACTGCTGCTCTCTGTTGCTTTTCACTCCCCCTGTTCCCCTCACCTCCCTCGCTGCTAACGTCTTGAAATCTATCAAAACGTTAGAAATTCTTTTGAAATAATTATTTAAGTTTTGGTGAAAAATCATTTTGGATTTTTTCTTTGTATAATTGCTTGTATGTGTGTATATTGCATCTATGCATATATTAAAAAAAAACCACACACACATTTTTACAAGGTAAGGCCTCAATCCTGAAAAGATTTTGTCACATGCTTAACTTACACACTGCAAGTGGTTTCATTGACTTCAGTGGTCATGTAGGATCAGAGGCCAAGTGAGCTATGTAAGCAGCCACACATTTTAAGATTCATACTAAAGAAATATCTTTCCGTATGCTGGAATAATTCTGCTTTCTCCCCTCATGCTTCATAAGGCAATCAAGGTATAATGTTGTTACAGTATGAGGCATGCTCTGTCATCTTTTTGTGGTTGCCTAAATATAGAAGCCATGCACTCCCTCTTCTGTAGTGACACACATTCCTATTAAAAAGAAGAACAGGAGTACTTGTGGCACCCGAAGAAGTGGGCTGTAGTCCACGAAAGCTTATGCTCTAATAAATTTGTTAGTCTCTAAGATGCCACAAGTACTCCTGTTCTTCTTTTTGCGGATACAGACTAACACGGCTGTAACTCTGAAACGACACATTCCTATTGAATCACTTACTCCACTTAGATCATCCTATCACTTGACATTGCTTAGGTTGCTCTCTCTCTTCCCAAAATAATTTATTTGGCAAGGCAGATGGAGTTGTTTCAATTAAACTTAAAAGTGGGGCTCTGTGTAGGCACAGGTAACACCCACACATAGCTTTATGCAGGATCATGGCCTAATTCTTCTATGCTGCTTTCACTCTCGTTGGCACTGACAGAATGTCATGCTGTGCTTCTCAATAGCTGCACTCAATTTTTCAAGCATTTTTGGGTGACAATTTAAAGAACACCTGCTTATTTTACAAAAACCCATCAGAAGGCTTGGGGGAAGGCAGCGAATGCTGGTTAACTCATATTTCCGCAAACCCAAAGTAGGAGCTGCATGAAATGCGCCTACATCTCAAGGGCCTCTTCAGATCCTTTAAATCAGCTTCTGTACCCAATGACTGGAAGATAGCTAATGTAACTCCAGTATTTAAAAAGGGCTCTAGAGGTGATCCCTTTAATTACAGACCGATAAGTCTAAAGTCAGTTTCAGCAAATTAGTTGAAACAATTGTAAAGAATAAAATTGTCAGACACATAGAAGAACATAAATTGTTGGGCAAAAGTCAACATGGTTTCTGTAAAGGGAAATCATGTCTTACTAATCTATTCGATTTCTTTGAAGGGGTCAGCAAACACGTGGACAAGGGGGATCCAGTGGACATAGTGTACTTAGATTTCCAGAAAGCCTTTGACAAGGTTCCTCACCAAAGTTGTCATGGGATAAGAGAGAAGATCCTTTCATGGATTGAAAACTGGTTAAAAGACAGAGAACAAAGGGTAGGAATAAATGGTAAATTTTCAGAATGGAGAGGGGTAACTAGTGGCGTTCCCCAAGGGTCAGTCCTAGGACTAATCCTATTCAACTTACTCATAAATGATCTGGAGCAGGGGTAGGCAACCTATGGCATGCGTGCCAAAGGCAGCACACAAGCTGGTTTTCAGTGGCACTTGCACTGCCTGGGTCCTGGCCACCGGTCCGGGGGGCTCTGCATTTTAATTTAATTTTAAATGAAGCTTCTTAAACATTTTAAAAACCTTATTTACTTTACATACAACAAGAGTTTAGTTATATATTATAGATTTATAGAAACGTTAAAATGTATTACTGGCACGCAAAACCTTAAATTAGAGTGAATAAATGACGACTCGGCACACCACTTCTGAAAGGTTGCTGACCCCTGATCTGGAGAAAGGGGTAAAAAGTGAGGTGGCAAAATTTGCAGATGATACTAAACTGCTCAAGATCATTAAGACCAAAGCAGACTGTGAAGAACTTCAAAAAAATCTCACAAAACTAAGTGATTGGGCAACAAAATGGCAAATGAAATTTAATGTGGATAAATGTAAAGTAATGCACATTGGGAAAAATAACCTCAACTATACATACAATATGATGGTGGCTAATTTAGCTACAACTAATCAGGAAAAAGACCTCGTGGAGTCATCGTGGATAGTTCTCTGAAGACATCCACGCAGTGTGCAGAGGCAGTCAAAAAAGCAAACAGGATGTTAGGAATCATTAAAAAGGGGATAGAGAATAAGACGGAGAATATTTTATTGCCCTTATATAAATTCATGGTACGCCCACATTTTGAATGCTGCGTACAGATGTGGTCTCCTCATCTCAAAAAAGATATACTGGCATTAGGAAAGGTTCCGAGAAGGGCAACAAAAATGAATTGGGGTTTGAAAAGGGTCCCATATGAGGAGAGATTAAAGAGGCTAGGACTTTTCAGCTTGGGAAAAGAGGAGACTAAGGGGGATATGATAGAGGTATATAAAATCATGAGTGATGTGGAGAAAGTGAATAAGGAAAAGTTATTTACTTGTTCCCATAATATAAGAACTAGGGGCACCAAATGAAATTAGGTAGCAGGTTCAAAACAAATAAAAGGCTGTGCACTTCTTCACATAGTGCACAGCCAACTTGTGGAACTCCTTGCCTGAGGAGGCTGTGAAAGCTAGGACTATAACAGGGTTTAAAAGAGAACTGGATAAATACATGGAGGTTAATTCCATTAATGGCTATTAGCCAGGATGGGTAAGGAACGGTGTCCCTAGCCTCTGTTTGTCAGAGGGTGGGGATTAGGGTGACCAGATCACCCAAGACAAATATCGGGACGCGGGGGGGAGGGGGGATGACGCGGGGGGGGGCGTGGCGGGAGCGGGGCCAAAAAAAAAAAAAACCTTCCTCCGCAAGCGCTGGAGGGAGGCCCGGGAGACTCAGGGGAAGCGCGGGGCCGGGGTGAGTAACAGTCCGGCCTGGTCCCTTGCAGGCAGGACTCAGTTGGGTGGTAGGGCAAGGAGGGGGCGGCCCGCGGGGCCAGGCGGCGGCTGTTCTCACCAGCGGGACTCGGGAGCAGCCGCTGCTGCAGCTCCCACTGCCGCGGGGGGAGGAAGCGGCCATGGCGCTCCGCGGCTGCAGCTCTGGCGCCCCCAAACCCCCCGAGCCGGGGCCTGCTGCGGGGACCCAGCAGCGCGCACGCTGCGCCCAGCCCAGCCCCTGGCCAGGCGCGTCTGGGCTGCTGCCCAGCTGGTGCTATCCCGCGGCGGCCCCGGAGTGGGGGCAGCAGGCCCCAGCCCCCCCGTCCCGCAGGGGAACGAACGGGGCTGGGCTGCCGATGCCTCCGCCCCGGGCCGCCGTGGGATAGCACCAGCTGGGCAGCAGCCCAGACGCGACTGGCCAGGGGCTGGGCCCAGCGTACGCGCTGCTGGGTCCCTGCAGCAGGCCCCGGCTCGGGGGGTTCGGAGGCGCAGTAGCCGCCGAGCGCCATGGCCGCTTCCTCCCCCGCGGCAGTGGGAGCTGCAGCAGCGGCTGCTCCCGAGTCCCGCTGCCCAGGGGGACAACAACAGCCGCCGCCTGGCACCGCGGGTCGCCCCCCTCCTCTCCCAACCACCCAACTGGGTCCTGCCTGCTCGGGGCCAGGCCGGACTGTTACTCACCCCGGCCCCGCGCTTCCCCTGCGTCTCCCGGGCCTCCCTCCAGCGCTTGTGGAGGGAGAGGGAATGGTGAGCCCGGGGAAGAGGCGGGGATTCGGGGAGGGAGCCAATCGGGGGAGGAGGGGGCGGAGTCGGGGCGGGGGGGGGGTGCGAGCACTTCCGGGCTCTAGGCTCCGGGGCATTTCCCTGTTTGTCCAGTGTCCCGACCGCACGTCGGTCGGGACGCGGGACAAACAAGGAAATATCGGGACAGTCCCGATAAAATCGGGACATCTGGTCACCCTAGTGGGGATGGACGGCAGGAAAGAGATCACTTGATTATTACCTGTTAGGTTCACTCCCTCTGGGGAACCTGGCATTGGCCACTGTCAGTAGACAGGATCCTGGGCTGGATGGACCTTTGGTCTGACCCAGTACGGCCATTCTTATGTTCTTATGTTATGTTCTTATCAGCAGTTTGTCTATTTTAATGTATTTCTCAATAAACCATAGTTGATGTATGTTGTCCCTAAGATGTGTTAATACCCAACTCATCTTTCACATTTCCTTTTATAGCCAGGAGGAGGAATACTGGCATGGATTTTTGATTCTACATAATAATGCCAATCCTCATCCATTTCTTCTAGGTTCATGCTTATATTATCAGCCATCTAAAGAAGGAAATGCCATCTGTATTTGGAAAAGAGAACAAGAAGAGGGAGCTGATCAGCAAATTACCTGAAATCTATATCCAACTGCAACGAGAGCACCATATCTCGCCTGGGGATTTCCCAGAGGTCAAGAAAATGCAGGTACATTAACTCAAACCAAAGTACAGTTGTGCCCTGACTATTAACCAGTGACTTCTGACAAGCCTGGCAAATGTAGGAACACAAAAGTGTCTCCCATAATGCTCTCAACAGTGTGGGTTCTGCAGGCAGTGGCAGGAAGTGTTAGAAATTGATCATGATTGAAAACTGACTGTTGTGTCTCACACTAGATTAGCATGAGTTAGGATCACAGTAATGAAATCAATGGATTAATTCCTCAGAAAAAAGTATCCTAAACTCATAATAACATGACATATAGAAATCAAACCAGTATTTCATCTGGTTCAGTATCTTGTCCCTGTAGACAATTATGGAACAAACTAGTGGTTGGTTTGTTCCCTGAAATTACAGGTCTAGATCCATTATTTTAAAAAATCCTACTAAATGTAACTGGATGTTCATTTCCATATACATGTCAGATAATTTTTTTTAATCCTACTAAGCTGTTGGTCTCAATGGTTTCTTATGCAATGAGTTCTACAAGTTAATTATGCATTGCATAAAAAACAAATTTAAAAAACCCCTTCTATCGCTTTTAAACTTACTGCCTTCAGTTTTATAGACTGTCCCCTTTCTCTTATGTTATGTTAACATGTAAATATGAGTGCCTAATTTACCTTCTTTGTACCATTCAGTATTTTGTATAACTCTTGTGTCTCTCCTTGTCTCCTATCTCATCTAAACAGTCCCATTCATTTCAGTCCCTATTCATATCTTTTCATGTCCTCTAATCATTTTCACCATGCATCTCTGAGATCTCTTCAATTTCTGCTATATCTGTGTTTAAGACAGGGTGACCAGAAGAGAGCATGGTATTCCAAATGAAGGTGGACCATTGATGTATGTAATGGCAGCATAATATTTTCAGAATGGTTTTCTATCCTATCCTTTATACACCCTAACAGCTTTGTTTGCTTTTTTTGACAACTACTATGTTTTGAGCAGAGATTTTTATTGAGCTGTCCACAATGATGTTCAGGTCTCTTTCCTGAGTGGTTACAGTTAATTTAGAAACCAGCAAGTTGTATGAGCAGTAAAAAAAGAAAAACTCAAGACATAGTTGAGGAGTTGAACGCTATAGGAATAATTAATCAGGAGGGAGAGGTGACTGCTTGAAAAGGTAGACTTTAAGGAAGGATTTATATAAAGAAAAGCAGAAGAGTACAATCTCCTTTTTGTTAGGCAGTCATTTCTGGTGGAGCTTGGAAACAGGTAAATAAAGTAGACCACAGGCTTGTTACTAAAACGAACTCTTCAGTGGGGCTTAGTATTTGAAAAATGACTGGTGTATTTTCCTAAGTCTCAGCAGCAGATGGCAGCAAAGTTGTGACAAGCGATTTCTCACACACGTTCATGCTAAGGAAAGAACAGTGTGGCTAGCAGACTGAGTTGTGGTCTTGATCTTTGCTTCCTGAAACTAACTCATCAGTACAGACTTTGTAGCAGGTAATAGTGAATGAATTCCAGCCAAATAGATTGATTTAAAGGAAACCAATAGTCTTTTGGTCTTGCCAGCTTACAAGAGTATAATTAATTTTGTGTGCACACGCTTTTTAAGAAATGTGAGTCAGAACCACTAGACTCCAGAGTTCTATGGAGCAGGGAAGCCCTGAGTTAGCCATGATTTGTCAAAGCAATTTATCAGTGTTTAACAGGTGACTGAGGCTGCCGGGGGGGAAGGGGAAAGTTATAATGGAAAACTACTGTTCGTAGGTTGAAATCTAGATTCCTAGATTGAAATCTTGGCCCTACTGAAGTAAATGGGAGTTTTGCCATTGCCTTGAATAGGATCAGGATTTCACCCCTATTCCTCCCAAGCGCATGACACGCTGTAACTCCCTCAGCAGGTGTTCCCAAGACACTTCAAATGTTATGTCAGTTATCGAGATCTAGCCACAGCAAGATGAGCGCCATTTTAAAATCCAACTTTTCTTATTTTATTAGGTCAGCCTTCTTTCTGGTACCAGATATGTTTAAATGAGTTCCAATAGAACTGGTATACTTCTCATACTAAGAGACTGTAAAGACATGGACCTAAATCTAAACTGTTAATCACTATTTTTAAATTAACAATAATAGATAACAAATCTAACTGTTTGCATGAATATTTATGAGAAACTACATGAATAGCACCAGCTGATACCATGACAAACAGGAGGCACAGATTTCTGACCTCATTACTTCAGCAACTAGAAAGAAATAAAGTTATTAAGGGCTACAGCTGGTTATAGTACCTTGGATCTGAACTTTCAGGACCATGACTTAGGCTACTTACAGCTTTTTAGAAGGTTCTGATTGCAGTGCATAGAACAGGGGTGGACAAACTATGGCCTGCAGGCCGGATCTGGCCCCTCAGGGCTTTGGATCCGGCCCGCGGGATTGCCACCACGTGGCGCCGTAGGCCCCGCTCCGGGAAGCAGCCAGCACCACATCCCAGCAGCCCCTGGGGTGGGGGGAAGGGCTCCGCACGCTGCTTTTGCCTGTGGGTACCTCCCCTGAAGCTCCCATTGGCCGTGAATGGGAAACCGCAGCCAATGGGAGCTTCGGGGGAAGTACCCACAGGCCAGGGCAGCGCGTTCAGCTGCAGGGACATGGTGCTGACCGCTTCCCGGAGCAGAGTGGGCGGGGACAGGGAAGGCAGGCAGGGAGCCTGACCTGGGCCCGGTGCACGCCACTGCCACCTTGGAGCCACTCCAGGTAAGCGACACTGGGCCAGAGCCCGCACCCCAAATCCCTCCTGCACCCCACACCCCAAACCTCTGCCCTAAGCCCCCTAACCCCGTCTTGAGCCCACTGTCGCACTCCTGCTGCACCCCAACCCACTGCACTGAGCCCTCTGCTGCACTTTGAACCCCTCCTGCACCTGAACCTCCTTCCCTGAGCCCCCTCGTACACCCTGCACCCCGCCTCTGCCCCAACCCCTTGCCCTCAGCCCCTTCCTGCACACCGCACTCCCTCCCGTACTCCAACCCCCCTGCCCCAGCCCTACATTCATGGCCCTGCATGCAATTTCCCCACCCAGATGTGGCCCTCAGGCCAAAAAGTTTGCCCACCCCTGGCATAGAACATATGCACATCCAGGAGTGGGGTATCTATGCTGCCATTACTCAAAGTACTAACACGTTTTATGTAGGATTTCTCTTATCCATGTATTGTGTTTGTTAGCAAAATTTGATTACTAAGTTGACATTTTAAATTCAGCTTTACAGTGCAAGAAACTCCGCTCCTAAATGCTATCACTTGTTGGATATGCTTATTGTGACAGAACAAATGCAATCATAATGTGTGAGTGCATGGTACTGCCTTGTTGTGTTAGCAACAATTATCCTTACATAAAATCTTGACCACTTTCTCTTTTCTGATGAACAAGACCAAGTCTACTGGTTGAAATAGCTGTAGAAATAAAAATATAATGTAACCATTTCTGGAGTTAAATATAACCTTTATTATATATAGGTTAGACAGTTGAGATCATAAAAGTTGCCCATGTGTATTTCCTTATATTTCTCTGCTGAGTCTTCCTGTCTTGCCCTGCTAAAAACCAGAGGTTGGCAAACTAGATGTCACCTTCACTACCAGTAATAACCATGGGCTATTCCTTTTAGGGAACTGAGACTTTGACGTGACACTTGTCACTAAATCATAGACTCACAGAATATCAGGGTTGGTAGGGACATCAGGAGGTCATCTAGTCCAACCCCCTGCTCAAAGCAGGACCTAATCCCAACTAAATCATCCCAGCCAGGGCTTTGTCCAGCCTGACCTTAAAAACCTCCTAAGGAAGGAGATTTCACTACCTCCCTAGGTAACCCATTCCAGTGCTTCACCACCCTCTTAGTGAAAAAGTTTTTCCTAATATCCAACCTAAACCTCCCCCACTGCAACTTGAGACCATTACTACTTGTTCTGTCATCTGCTACCACTGAGAACAGTCTAGATCCATCCTCTTTGGAACCCTCTTTCAGATAGTTGAAAGCAGCTATCAAATCCCCCCTCACTCTTCTCTTCTGCAGATTAAATAATCCCAGTTCCCTCAGCGTCTCTCATAAATCATGTGCTCCAGCCCCCTAATCATTTTTGTTGCCCTCTGCTGTACTCTTTTTCCAATTTTTCCACATCCTTGTAATGTGGGGCCCAAAACTGGACAAAGTACTCCAGATGAGGCCTCACCAATGCCGAATAGAGGGGAATGATCATGTCCCTCGATCTGCTGACAATGCTCCTACTTATACAGCCCAAAATGCCGTTAGCCTTCTTGGCAACAAGGGCACACTGTTGACTCATATCCAGATTCTTGTCCACTGTAACTCCTAGGTCCTTTTCTGCAGAACTGCTGCCTAGTCACTCACTCCCTAGTCTGTAGCAGTGCATGGGATTCTTCCTTCCTAAGTGCAGGAGTCTGTGCTTGTCTTTGTTGAACCTCATCAGATTTCTTTTAGCCCAATCCTCTAATTTGTCTAGGTCCCTCTGTATCCTATCCCTACCCTCCAGCATATCTACCACTTCTCTCAGTTTAGTGTCATCTGCAGACTTGCTGAGGGTGCAGTCCACGCCATCCTCCAGATCATTAATGAAAATATTGAACAAAACCGGCCCCAGGACCAACCCTTGGGACACTCCGCTTGATACCGGCTGCCAACTAGACATGGAGCCATTGATTGCTACCCGTTGAGCCCAACAATCTAGCTAGCTTTCTATCCACCTTATAGTCCATTCATCCAGCTTCTTTATCTTGCTGGTAAGAATACTGTGGAAGACTTTCTGTATCAAAAGCTTTTCTAAAGTCAAGGAATAACACGTCCACTGCTTTCCTCTCATCCACAGAGCCAGTTATCTCATCAGTGAGGACAAGCTGTTCCTGGCTGGCCTTGTTGCCACATGCCCTCAGGAATCTTTGCTCTTTGCCATTTTCATTTTCACTTGGGTGTTTGTGCGAAGCGTTTGAAATGACAGCTAATTAGATAGCAACATTTCATAGCAGCCTGAAATATTTTAATAGCTTTATCTCCGCCATAAAAGTACATCAACAAGGGCCTGATCTTGCACACCTTATATGGGCAGGACTCCCAGTGAAATCAGTGGGAGTTATAGCGGAGTAGGAAGGTCCAGGTAGGACCGTATTAAAACATTAGTATTGCTGGCATGGGAATAAGGAGTTTGCTATTATTGTACATGGTAGTGTCCAATAAGTATATATTACATTACCTAAAACCTGTTTTAACATTAAAGGTATGACAAAAAACAGGGAAGTTCAGTGAACTTAAGTATGACATTTAGTCCTTAACTTGCCTGATAAAAAAAGATTGTGAAATTGTAAATGAAATCAGTTATTTGAGTTGTAGAAGTTGAGTCAGGGGGGAATTAACTCTAGCTAGAGGGAGGTTCCCCTTTAAAACTGGAAAAAGTGCTATAGAACATCTTTAAGTTACTCTTGAGAGACATGGGGCTAAATAAAATTTGTTATGCACAGTGAATTTGTACTCCCAAGTTATGCTTCCCCTTCATTCCCATAGCCACTGACAAAAGGGTTTGTTACAAAATTGAGTCTTGATGCTGCAAATATTTTGACTCATGTTTTTAACTTTCAGTGGATTCGTAAGTGTTTGCAAGGTTGGGGCCTTACTGGTGAACCTCACGCTCTTCCTGTGATGTAATTCCTTATTGAGATTCATATCTAAATATTTTCTTACAAAGAATACTATTAAATGGAAAACTTTTGTCAGTTAACATATATATAAATTGACAGTTTTCTGTAAAATATTTGTTTCTTAAGAAAAATGTTGTAAATGTATTATATTAGGGAAGGATATAATAACTGATTCATTGGAAAATTATGCTTAGACTTTCAAATTTAAGGCTGATCAGTGTATGAGGGTATACATATAAAACGCCAACTTTTATTTCTCTTTCAAGTGGGTTTAGTTTTGAGTTTCTGCAGTGGGAACTGTTTCAAATGAGACCTCTGCAGACAGAAATCTCATTTGAAGGAGTTCCTTCAACAGAATTTGCTCTTAAAAAAAAAAAAAAAAAAAAAATGAAACCTTTGGCAAATGTTTTGTTTAATCATTGGTATGTGTGTTTTGTTATTGACAGGAACAGCTGGAAAACTGTGACTTCTCTAAATTTCATTCTCTGAAACCAAAGCTGATTGAAGCTGTGGATAACATGTTGGCCAATAAAATCGCCTCTCTGATGAGCCTGATGAGCCAGGAAGAAAGCAACATGCCTACACCGATGGTGCATGGTGGAGCCTTTGATGGCACCACAACTGGACCCTTTGGCCAGGGATATGGGGAAGGTGCCAGGGAAGGAGCTGATGAGGAGGAGTGGGTTATTGCTAAAGATAAACCTGTATATGATGAGATCTTCTATACTTTGTCACCAATCAATGGCAAAATCTCTGGGGTCAATGCAAAGAAGGAAATGGTGAACTCCAAACTTCCGAACAGTGTCCTGGGGAAAATCTGGAAACTTGCAGATTGTGATAATGACGGCATGTTGGACGAGGAGGAGTTTGCACTGGCAAAACATCTCATCAAGATTAAACTGGATGGGTATGAACTGCCCAGCATCCTACCACCTCACCTGGTGCCACCATCACACAGGAAACCTTTGCAGGTGTCAGAGTGAAAAACACAGGGAGGAGATTAAGTGAGGGATGGAGGGAACTGAAAGCCCTCTGAATCTTTTTACAGATGAGTTGAACCATCAAGGCTTGAAATTGGGTTTAGAGGCAATCTTTAAATCACATATCAGATTTCAAACAAATTACTGGAACCAGCAGCATAGTACAGAGGTTACTTGTGTAATAGCTCTGGCTGACCTTCACTGAGACAGGTTTATCACTAGTGCCTTTTGTAACTACTTCCACACCTTACATTGCTAAGATAGCAAGGCTTTCTTTGAGAATCACCCTGTCCATGTCTCACTGTATTTACAACCAAAAAGCAGAAAAGACATAGACCACACCTACAATCATGTACTAAACATGAATACCTAGGAAATACAAAGCTCCCCAGACGGTTTAGCAAGTGGAAGGAAATGCTTTTAAAGCTCAAATCCACCTGTTTCTAGAAGGCATACATTTGTTTAATAAAGATACTTTAGGTGCCTTTGTGAATGTCAGCATCCCTAGCTTTAGAAAAGACAGAAATACAAAGGACTTTGCCTTCATGTTCTGCTGTTGATTTTAGTAATATTAACTTGTGGGAGGGAAGGGGGACATGGGTAGAACTTTTTGTAAGAATGTTTTGGACATGAGCAGAAATATAAGAAATTTTACCAGAGATTATTTTTTAAAATCTGCAATTTATTAAAACTGTTTATATCTGTCAACTGCGCATTGTGGTAAACAGAAGAGATGCTTCCTTTTGCTTTGTGCATAAAATAATGTGCAACTTACCCATCAGCTAAAAAGATTTGGATCCCCACTGTGTTGGGGATGGGAATTTCAAGATTTCTGTTTAGCTGCTTTGCACATTGTTTGGTGTAAATTCCTGAACTTTTCCAGTTATAGCACTGTTTGGTCCTGATTCTTGGAAGCATGGGAATTCACGTGTTTTAGCAGAAACAGAGGCCTTGTTTTGAAGCATGAGGAAAGGGTGTATTGTATTAAACTTCTTTTCTGGATATTCAGTGTGCATATTCAGTTGGCTTGATAAATTCTCTTGGGATTTACACCCAAAGTTTACAACCAATTATATGGATATTCTTACATCCAAGTATTCTTTTTAGTTTCTTTTATTTCAGCAGAATTTTGAATTCTTTCCTTTGTTAATGGGAAGCTGGCAAATGTAGAAAATATGTTCCACTCCTACTGTAGCATCATCTTCAGAAGGTAGGCCACTAAGGGGCCAAGCCAACTTCCACTGAAGTTAACGGGAGTCTTTCAACTGACTTTCACAAAAGCTGGATTGGTCCCTTAAAGCATTGTTAATTTACTAAAGAAACATTTGGGAAGGAAAGAAGTGCACCAACACTTCACTTCACCATCCTTCCCAATTGTACAGTCAAAGAAAATTGATCATGTGAGCTACGCACAACTTATTCTAACATCCCTGTTCTCAGTGCTCCAGAGGAAAGCGATTCTCCGTCCCCATTAATTTTAATATGCTTTTTCTTTTTGCACGGGGAGTGGGGAATAGAACAACAATTCCTTCCTGACACCAAACTTGGCAGTTAGTTTAGTTACGTGCATGTGAGTGAAAATCACCTTGTAATCCATATATAGCATAAAATACTATAAGTATTAAAAGTACTGTAACTTTGAGCACTTTTTCCCCTTGAATCCAAGTAAGGTGGTGTAACAGGGTTCCACATCCCGCCCCTCTTCCTGGGGTCCGCTTGCTGCCCCCAATAAGGCTCAGAGAGGCTTCAGGGTTGTGAAACACCCGTGTCTTTATTTAGATAAGGTTCTCCCACCACCAGTGTCTGTCTATACACAAGTCTTTCAGGATTAGTCACCTCCTTTACAGGTAGAGGCAGCCTTCAGCTAGGAGGCCTCCAGTTCCCTTCCTGACTGACTTCTCCCTGGCTGCCCCCTGCTTTCTGGCTGCCTCCCAGCGTTTAGCTTGTCAGGCCAGCAGGTGTTGCCAATCCTCAGGCCTGCATCAGGCCTTTTCCATCAGCCCCAGTCTGTTTCCACTGATTGGAGCTGACTGGGCAGGGGTTAATTAGGTGCTTTTGCACCAGAACCCTGCTACAGGTGGATTCTGGAATTACCTTCTGGGACAGACCAATCTAAAGAGTGATTGACTAACCTCTTGGGTGAAGGAGGGAGAATTTTCTGAGAGTAACTAAGTAAGCAGATTAATTTATTCATGTCTGAATAGCAATGACATTATAGCAGAATTTTCAGAAGCCTTTATGGCTCATTGCTAACTTTGAGCACTCAGCATATGACCTTCCAGTGATGTATTGTACAGCCTCCCTCCATCTCCTCACCAGTTCCCTATTTCCTGAGTATAGTTGGTTTTAAATGTATAATTTTCAGGAATGTCCATGTGTTAAGTATTTAAATGCTCTAAGAAGATCCTCCCCACATAGCTTTTTTTTTTCTCAAGCTTGTATAAATTCAAGCTCTTCAACTTAGCCACTTACTTCAGATCTTTCAATACTTTTGATCAATCTAGTAGCTCTTTCATATGCCTTCTACAGAATTCATACATCCCTGGACCAAATCTTAGACATGGGTCCTTGGTTGAAACTTCACCATGAGTTTGTATTGCGCAACAGTACACTCTCCATTGGATTGTTTTTAATCATTTGATGTAGCTTAGTATTGTTATTCTTTGCTGTAGTTTAACAATGTATTCACATCTTTACTACAGCTAACATGTAATTTGAAGACATACACAATATAAAAAACTCACCAAATGGAAGCAAAATTGTAATCCATCTTTATGCATAACTCTAGCTTATAGCTATAGTAAGGTCTTATGGTATATATACCAATAAATATTTATCCATTCTTATATGTGTGTGCTAATTGTAAGTATTCCATTAGAAGGTTCTTTATTAAGTTGTTTTAGAACCCTTAAGATAATTCAAAGAACTGATCTAATTTATTCACAAATGAATGAGATGCTTTTTTGTAATCAACTGTCAGGTATATTACCTTCACTCAGTGTAATAAGTGAGAGAGGACTGTCTATCCACCATCTCTTCAGTAGCATCCACTTGACTGTTTGATACTGCTAGTATTTTTTGTTAAACAAATCAAACATCTCAAATCTCTTAGCATGTCTGTGTAAAACTGAAAAGTAGTACTTCAGGGTCTCAAGTTAATTTACAACCAAGATGTTAAATCCATACACACACTATTAAATTAGCTTGTGGTTATACCCAGCGATTAGAACTGAGTACCTAATTCAAAGCAACTCTTCCAACAGTAATTAGATACATGTTTGTTGATATTGAAATCTTACTATTGTTTTTTGGCTGGAGACAAACCCACTTCTGCATCAATTCAGCCATAAGGTTATTTGTTGTCAGTGCATAAGCTCTCGTACATCTTTGCCCTAGAGTCCATCTAATGCATTGGTGTTTGGAAAGGAAGTTCATTCTTCTTGACTGTAGCAACAACAATATGAAAGCTCTCCAGTGAGCTTGTAAGTTCTTATATAAGCATAGTATGTTACCAGAAATCTCTGCCAGAAGTCTCCAATCTGTATTCTGCCGATGTGCTGACTGTGCTTTCATCTGCCCCAGGTTCTATGTTCTCTGAGGCTTTCACATTAACACTAGCCAATGAGTGTGATCTGGAGTTCTGAAATATGCTTGCTGATATGTTAAATATAATATTGAATCCATTACTCCAGCTACAGTCATCACTAAGGTTGTGGAGACGGGGGGCGGAAGGGAATGGAAATTTTCGCAGCATTGCCACGGTTGTACACCATCAGCTCGGTAACCATTTTACCAAGGCTGAATATCTTACGTGTGTCTCTGGTTCTCTGTATCACTTCTAATTGCTTTGAAGGTCTGTGTAAAGTTGCATAAGTCCCTTCTATGGTATTCAGTTTTTCAGACAACTACAATTTTTCAGGGGTCTTGGCACGTCTTCCATTAAGTAGGTTTTTGCGTTTACCTGTCCCCAAAGTCTCCAGTTGGAGATGCTCAGGTATTCTGCTTTGTTCATGATTCCCTTTTACCTTTTCTTTGCCGCTGACTCTTAATGCTTTGAAAAAAAAAATTCTCCAGTTCCTTTTTGATATTTTTGTGAGGATTGCTCAGGTTTCCAATTGAAATTTACCTCTGTTTCTTTTCTATTTTATACATGTTCTTCTGACCTGGTGTTAGGCCTGATGAATCCAGTGTGCCCTCTGCCTTGTCTCTCATGATGTAAATGAGAAACATATACTTGATGTTACTCAATTTTGTTGATGAACCCTGAAACAACAAAAAGCTGTTCAAAACAGTCCATGTTGGCTATGCTAATTATCAGAAAAATTAAAGATTACTGGAGCATGTATGGGGAAATAACTCCATTGTCCTGAAGGGGGCAATGATTTCTGTTCCTTTTAGCTTGTGTTTTATTCCCTGCTGCTTCTGTGTCACCAAGGCAACTTGTTGATTTCCTCAAAGCTATTGTATAAATGACCCTTTGCATTTCTGGGCCCCTTAAAGCTACCCTATTTGTGGCCTGAAGCCTACTTTCTTAGCAGAGCTTCCTCTTTACTTATCCTCCTGAAGGATACAGTTTATTTTTCTTTTCCTGTCTGCTTTTCCTTGGTTGTTTCCTCTTTGAGCTGATCATACCCTTACACACGTTGTCCGAGCACTTAGTGCTCGCTCTCTCCTCTTTCAGCTCAGCTGTGGCAGGACAGCATGTTTTTAGGGTTCCTCCAGTGTTTGGGGGCCGTGAGATGGAAAACAAACTCTTCCCTTACTGAAGAGGAGCTTCATTTCTTCCTTTCCCATTTATCTGTTCCCTGCATGTGGGAGGCAGCCACTTCTGATACTGTCATGTGACATAGGGTTCAGTCAGGGGAAAGGAATATAAAGAGGCATGTTTGGTAACAAGAAAGAGTTGCTTTCTATTAATGACATGATTTGCACTACTTCCAGATTTAATGGGGTTTTCAGTAGTAAAGTCCCTTCCAGCACAAAGTCAATGTGAGTTTTGCCTGAGTATGGACTGCAGGATTTGGTCCATGGGTTTTTTCATGAACGGAGTTGTAGATTGTACATTCCTTTTAAGGCAAGAAGGATACCAAAGAGCAAGGGAAACTGATACAAGAATATCTTTCTTAAAATCTGCTGGTCCAGACTGTTTGCAGCTTAAACTAATGCCTTCTCCCATCCTAGATGTGAAGTTGTGCTTTGAGAAGGAACTACCTCAGCGTTACCCAGATTCTGCTCTGTGTGAAATCAATGGAGCCATTTTAGATGGTGACAGAAGGGTGACACTACTTTACCCAGCCAGACTTTCAGGCCCTTGCATCAAGGGTTCCCTGCTCTAGTAAATTATTCTTGAACACTCAGTCTGTTTTTCATTACTCTTCCTTCCTTAATACAGTTTAGTCTCACACTCACACTCACACTCACACACACACCTTCCCGAGCCAGTTAAGGGCAAAATTCAGTCCCATTAACTTCAGTGGGGTTGTGCCCATTTATGTCAGGGCTGAATCTAGCCCCGGGTCTGTACAAAAGCCTTGTTGTGTTTAATAGTGACACTGATCTTCTATGTAATTTATGCTGCAGGTTATAAAATCACTTTATGTTTATCATATAATATTGTTTTGTTTAATAGAAATTGAGATTTTAGAAGCAATTGTACTAAAAGGTGTTACATTTGTTTGATATCTGCAATCGGGCAACTGCACATCCTAGCACCTTCCCTGAGTATTTTGGCTAGGGAGGTTCACTGGGGAAAAATTGGAAGAATCTTTTACTGCAGTCTACTGCAGCATAGGAGGAAAATAGGATCTGGGTATCTGCTGATCCTCCAGCCCTACACCTGCCTTAGTGCTGACCTTTCTGTATACAGATACACAGGGGTCCATAGTGTACCTGGGCTGCGAATTACCACTATGTGTAGCCTCCAAATCTTGAGTCCTTCTGACACAATGGAACCATAATTGTTCCACTACTTTGGGACCTTCCCTACCTGCTGAAGAGGAGAGCAGGATTTGTCCCTCAGAGACTTGCTGTCATTCATTTTATCTTTCTAGTTTTGTTAGTGAAAAGGTGGTGGCACAACCTTCTTTCCACTCCTGTGTGTGTAGGCTATCACTTCATGGCACTTTCAACATTGGTAATGAATAGAGCCGGTCAAATTTTCAGATGAAACATGTTGATTTTGCCCAAATTTTATTTTGAAACAATCAAAATGGTTCATTTAGATAAAGTCAAAACATCTCATTTTAACTGTTCCATTTCAACTTTTTTGTTTGATTTTTATTTTATGTAATAATTTTTAATAGAAAATAACTGCCAAAGCAATGCAGACAAAAGAACCAAGAAATGTGGACTTCGTTGTGAGATCAATACCCTGCAGTATCTGCATCTAAAAAGTTATAGTCCAGCAACTTGTGAAGCCATCAAAAGCGTCTCCCCACCCTTCCGCCCCACATATCCTTTGCCATTCTTTTAAAAGAATTACGACACTGTTGGGGAAGAGTGGAAAGAAGGGAAGAAGGATACAGGAGAGGGAATTTTGACAGCAAGAAATGTGGAACCTGAGCTTCAATGTTCTTTGCCATTACACCAGAGAACTGAGTGAAATCTGTTTTTTTCCATTTCATGGCAAATGCTGCAATTCTGAAATTTGCTTTTCTTCCAAATTCAGAATTTCCTGCAGAAAAGAATATTTAAAAAAATTATTTTAACCATATAATTTCAAGAAAGTCAAAATTTTTCATTTCAATGAAGTGTAAAATGTTGAAAAGTCCTAAATGAAATATGTTTTCTGATTAGTTGCTGGGAACTACATTACAACACCACCACCACCACCACCACTCAGTTTGACATTATTATTATTTATTATTGTGCTCAGGAAAGACCCAGGACTGGGATCTTATCTATACTAGAAAGAGTTTGCCAGGCCTCACCCCATACACCCAGAAGCCTCCTAACATTCCATATCTGAACCCTACCCCACTGAACCTCAACCCCTGCATCTGGAGCTCCCCTGCACCCAGACCCCCTGTTTCTGGATCCCCATCCCCGCACCCCAGAACACCCCCCACTGAGCTCCCTGCATTCAAACCCCTACCCTGATGAGCCCCACCCCTTGCACCACCCTTAGTGCCCACATCCAGACACCCACGCCACTGATCCTCAACTAGCTGCAAGTCCTAAATGAATGGCAGACCCCCACCCCGCCAAGCCCAACTCCCCCAGCACCCAGATCCATCTGCTGAGCCCCAACCACCTTCACCTGGAAGCCCTGCAGAGTCCCATTGCACCTGGAACTAAGGCCCCCCGCCTCCCCCCAATAAGACTCTGTGCATCCAGATCCCGCAACACCTAGACACCCCCCACTGAGCTGCCTGCACCCAGATTGTCTCACACATAACCCTTTAATCCCACACCTGGATCCCCCCACACTGAGCCCCTTCACACTTGGATCCTGCCTGGTTGAGCCTGCCTGCCCCACACCTGGAAGGGCCTTATATGTCCACACCTAATGTACAACATGTGTCTTTGGTGCAAGGCATGGAAACTTGTACAGAACCTGCTCTTCATATGCCTGTCTCAAGCGAGTGATATTATTAGTCCCTCACTTTCATCAACTTACCTACAACACTTAAAAATGCATATCTTTTCTAACAATGTGCTGTTTCTACAGTTTGATAGTTTGTCATTTTAATTCAATCAAAAGAGTTTAGGACATATTTTCTGTTTTGTGTGTGTAATTTCCTGAGCACTGAGAACATGCCACTTTGCATTTTCTGTTTTACACAATCGCCTGTCCTTGTGCCATTGTAAAATATTTAAAGTTCATGCCAAAGGTATTGTCTCTCATTTTTAAGGAAATGTTTAATAGCAATTTCTTGGTGCATATTCCAGTCTGTACAAGTAAGGAAACTAGGGCATACATTCATTGAGGTTTGTACTTTGGTTACATGCACAATAAATTCCATACAGATACTGTAATATGTTTTATATATATATATATTTGAATATGCTTTGTAATCACTTTCAGGTGGTTGTGATAAAACTTACTGATTAATAAACCGTTAAACTACCTATTCTTTGGGGTTTGTAAAACTTTGTTTCTGAGAGGAAAAACAATTAAAGGAAGAAGTTTGGTCTAGTCATTTAGATCATATACCCCTGAATTACTACTTCCTTCTGTGCTACAGAGTACTGTAGTCTATTACTCAGGAGTCCCAGCGCTACCATTACCTAGCCATGTTACCATGGGCAAGCCACTTAATCTCCGTGCCTCAGTTTACTTCTCTGTAAATAGGTCATGATGCTTGCCTTACAGGTGCTGTGAAATAACCAGTATGGGGCTCTGCTTATTCTGTGGCCCTAGAATTTGCTGCAGAATCCAGTGCCTACTCCAGAAGTGTGCTCCAGGACCTGTTTTCATTTTAAAAAAATCCCTTTCTAGCTCTTGTGGTTGAAAATAACCTTCCAGATGTGAACTGAGCATAAACTGATGTAGTGATATCTTTCTGTGTATACAAACAGGCTGTTAGGAAAATGTTACAGATGGGAGTCAAGGGGAATGTCCAAAGAGAAGAACGCAACAGAGCATAATATCAGAACCAGCTGAGTATGACGCTTGGGGAATCTACTCTGTTATGCAATTAAATGTTATAGTTAGAACATGTTGATAAAAGTTGAGAATGTCTAAAACACAGTAAATTCTTAAAACAAATTCCTTCCAGGTGTCAAGTATCAGAGGGGTAGCCGTGTTAGTCTGAATCTGTAAAAAGCAATAGAGGGTCCTGTGGCACCTTTAAGACTAACAGAAGTCTTGGGAGCATAAGCTTTCGTGGGTAAGAACCTCACTTCTTCAGATGCAAGTAATGGAAATTTCCAGAGGCGGGTATAAATCAGTATGGAGATAACGAGGTTAGTTCAATCAGGGAGAGTGAGGTGCTCTGCTAGCAGTTGAGGTGTGAACACCAAGGGAGGAGAAACTGCTTCTGTAGTTGGATAGCCATTCACAGTCTTTGTTTAATCCTGATCTGATGGTGTCAAATTTGCAAATGAACTGGAGCTCAGCAGTTTCTCTTTGGAGTCTGGTCCTGAAATTTTTTTGCTGTAAGATGGCTACCTTTACATCTGCTATTGTGTGGCCATTACTTGCATCTGAAGAAGTGAGGTTCTTACCCATGAAAGCTTATGCTCCCAAGACTTCTGTTAGTCTTAAAGGTGCCACGGGACCCTCTGTTGCTTCTTCCAGGTGTGTAGTCCAAGAACGTTGAATGAACAAATGCAAATGTATGTCTGTAAAATGGAGAGAGTAGTAGTAGAATCCCTCTTTGATTTGCCTCCCTAGGAATATGAGCGCACACGTCCCTGATCAATGCATAGAAAAATCACAAATACATTTCTAGCTGTGTTGCTGCTTCTGCAGCAGGAAGGTAGAATTGTGCATTTCTGAGCCAGTTATTGATTGATATACTTGTGCCATAAGAGAATTTGATATTCTGGATAAGAGCTTCAAGAAATCTGCAAGGATGGCGAAGACCCTGATAATTTAATAGCAAGCATTCTTCAGGTCTTTGATCATGGTAGGAATTGTATGTTCCATGGGGACTATTGGAAATGGATTTATTGTGGTTAGGAATTTCATTGAGTGGATTAAAAGCAGAAAACTTACCACATGTGATGCTATCCTGATCACTTTGGGCTTATCCAGATCTTTCTTTCCAATGGACACTACTTGTGCATGCTGTCTGCATTTTGTGCTATCCTTTCCTTTATAGACAGAATCAAGGGAAAGACACTGTTGCTGTCCTTTGTCTTACTAAATTATACCAGTGCCTAGTTTGTCACCTGATGGTTTTCTACAGTGTGAAAATTGTCAACTTGAACTAGCCCACCTTTCTTCCCCAGCTGAAACTGAGACTCCTTGGGCCGGTGCTGTGGTTGCCCCTGGGCTCAGTGCTTCTCTTTCTGATCACTTGTATCCCATTCGCATGAGGTAGTCGCAGAACATCCTGTAACAATTTCAATTTCCAATTTTTCTGAAATTGCACTGAAATCGTTCCATGAAAGATGAATGCGTTTAACTTATTTTTTTAGCTTCAGCACTGGATTTTCCCTGCCCACCATCATGTTTATCATTTCTGCAGTCCAGTTAGTCACATCTCTATGGAGACATATCAAGCAGATGCAATGGTGTTCATCCAGTTTCAGCAGCGCAAATAGAGAGGCCCATGTAGGTGCCATTTAAAGCTCTGCTCTTGTTTTTCTTCCTTCACGTGTTGAATTGTATAGCTTTTATTCTCTTTTCATATATGTTGAAGGTCATGAGCCCTTGGAGATGGCTTTGTGCAATAGTGGTATGTACCTGTCCTTTTGTACATTCTGGTTTATTGATTCTGAGCAACCACAAAGTGTAGCAGGCACTGGTAAGGATATTCCTGTAGGGAGCCAGGGTCGCCTCCGTCCAAACCAGAGGGTAAAGAGCCACTCTCTCAACCTGAGTGGGCGGAGCCAGGCCAAGTTTACTCTACCCCCTGGAAGGGGAGGGAAGGAACTGGAAGTACAAAAGGCGGGGCCCTTCGCCCAGTCAGGGCAGCACCGAGGAGGGAGGGAGACACAGACTGCTGGCTGTTCCCTGTAGACCCTAGTGCCGAACCAGGCGACGCCCTGGACCAGGGAAACCTGCCTCAGAGGAAGGACTTGGGCTACCAAGACTGCCAGTGGCAGAGTACCCGAGGAACTGGAGGAGCTGGGCAGTGACCTGAGCCCGAGAGAGCCTGACGCTGAGGGTGAGCTGGAGCTGCCGGGGCTACTGGTGGCTGAATAGCCCAATGAGTTGGAGGAACCAGAGGGACCCACTCAAGAGACCGGGTAGGAAGTAGCCCAGGGACAGAACTGGCCAGTGGGGTGAGGTAGTGTTTGGTCAATGGTTGCAGACGGATCCCCACTGACCCAGTGGCAGGACCCTCTCCTCCTGCCACTATCAGGGCCCTGGGCTGGAGCGCAGTGGAGTTGGGTGGGCCTGTGTTCCCCTACCCCAATAAACAGCTTGTCAGCATTCCCCTACCTGAGGGGCGCACCACTGACCCTTGCCGGCGCTCCCCTGCCTGAGGGGCGTGTCATGGACTCTGGCTGGTGCTCCTGTATCATGCCAGCTGTGATGGCACACCTCCCTCCACTAATCCCCCATCGATGGAGAGGTGTGACCAAGGCAGTAGCTCCCCACCGCTCCCCAGTGGCTCGGCGGACCAACTGAGACTTTGCTACAATTCCATTATGCCAAGTGCCGTTTGGTAGAAGAGGCTTTGTAAAAAGTTTATTTGGAACAGAGAAACAGTTGCAAAGAGAATAGTTTCGTCAATTTCTGCGATTAATTTAGTAGTGTTATCCATATCTCCAAAGAAGCACATTGATGTTCGCTATCCCAGGGTTTTCTTTTTTTTTTTTTTTCCTCAATCTTTTCTAAGTGCCAATTGTAGAAATAGCTTGCAAGAGCATGAAGCCTCTGTGGGAACAACTGGAGATGGACTTATTGTGGTCATGAATTTCATGGACTGGGTCATTAATATTAGCCAGGATCAAGCAAAAAAAAAATGTTTTTAAATTATTCTAGTGCCTGGTTTGCCATCTGTTCTCTGTTTCCTACTGCGTAAAAACTGCTAGCTTCAATTGCCCTATTTTCCTCTGACTGAAACTGAGACTCTCTGGGCTGGTGCCCTGGCCATTCCTGGGCTCCACGTCTCTGCCTGTGGTCAGCAGTCTCCCATTCACCAGCAATAGTTTCAGATTATCCTATAACAACTCAAATCTTTTTTTTCCCTAGAAAATATCTCTGAATTAGTTATATGGAAAACTGATAGAACTGGATTAGTGGTTTTGGCATTGGATTCACCCCGTCCTCCTTCATGTTTATTATTTCTGCAGTCCTCTTAATCCCATCTCTATGGAGACACAACAGGTTTCATCCAGTTACCGCAATGCCAGTGCAGAGGCCTGGATCGGTGTCATTAAAGCTCTTCTCTCCTTCATCCTTTATGCTTTCAATGTTATTGCTTTTTTTCTTTTGCTGTCAAATATTTCCTCTTTGGAAGCCCCTAGTTCAGTACCTGTACAATTGGATTGTCGTCTAAGCCTGTACACAAAGCATCATCTTGACAGTGGAGTGGAAACTGCAGGTGGAGGTGTGTTTGAGGTGAGCTGGAGGATAAACTGAGGCAGCAGCAAGGCCCATGCCCTGCCACACAGATCCAGAATGTGGGCATTTTACAGTCCATGGAGGTTCATTATGGAAGATTTCATCTGGCCAGGGAGTCTGGGCCACGCAGGAAAATGAAGAAAAGAGGAACCAAACTATAACTCCTATGAGGCCCTATGGCACCATAGGCAGATGCAGTTTAATATCAAACTAACTTGAAACTACATGTTTTCAACAAACAAAAATGATGTGGAAATACAAATGTTTTGTATTTTGATTGAAGATGTCAAAAAAAATAAAACTTGGCAATTTCTGAATTGATATTTTTGGAATTCTGTTTAATGAAAAATTTTAATTTATTTTTCTGTCTCAATTCAGGAAGAAAGCAAATATCAGAATCTCCTATAGCATGGAAATCCTGATGGCCACTCAACTTTAGTAAATACATTGGAAAAAATGAGACTGCTTTTCCTTCTCTTTCAGTTTTAGTAATAATAAATAATAATTGCAATAATAGTGGGTAATATTCTCAGGTGTATGCTGTTAAAGTTCACTGTGTCCAGAGGAGATGGTCATGAGGAGTTGATGGAGTTATATCCCACCAATAATAAATGCTCTACTTATCAGCTATGCTGTGACTTTAGTTGTGTGGCTGCTGTCCTGTAAAATGCAACACCATTTGCTACCACCAGGAATCCTCGATACTAAATGTGCACCTGCCTTCCCTGGGAATACTCCAGACTTACAGCAGAGTAGCACAGTAGAATTTGGCCCATAAGGACTGATTCCCCCCAACTTATTGAGGTCAGCGCAAAACCATGATTTCTCCGCAATGGGAGAAGGATGGGGCCAACAGTCGCTCAGAGAGGAGATTCTTTTTTAAAGAGTGACCTGTACATGAAATGAACAAAGTGTCGTTTCCTTTAACAATAAGTGCCATATCCCACACTTACTGTAAGATTCACTTCATTAGTTCAAATGTGCTCCTCTGTGAATCAGCCGAGGCCTCCCTCTCTCCAGATGTTGTTCAGGGGCTGACTGATGAGTGTGTGTTTGTCCAGTTCCTCTTACTGTGCTGACTTATAAATATGTGTTTAAAATGGCTTTATTTATTACTATTGTATGTATTGTTATAAACATTGTTGCTCATTGTCATATCAGAGGATTTAAAAAAGCATAAATTGAGACATTCAAGATCTATAGAGAATTCATACCAGGGTCCCTACTGCCTATAGTGTTACCACTCAGCTATAAAAGAAGAAACTTTGTTCCACATATTTAATCATTAGCTAATGATTAACTCACATGTTTTATGGAAGTGATTGTACATGTCATAGAAAATCCCTGCCTTTCTAAGAAGTTCATGTGTGTCGTACTGTGGAGGTTTCCTGAACCTGTGGCACAGAACTAAAAAAAATCCACTGAATTAAACTAAAGTGTCAAATCAAGTCCCCATAGAGAAAGGCATGGACATGAAAGTCCAGTTCACCCTTTGTCTGTCTTCAACTTGCTATTACTCAAGATAGTTAAGTCTGAAGCTGACTGTGAAGATTTACAAAGGGATCTTACTAAATTGGGCAACAAAAGGGTAGATGAAATTCATTGTTGATAAGTGCAAAATAATGTACCATAGGTGCTGGAACTAGAAGTGCATGGAGTGGGGGAGGGGTGCTACCATATCCCCTGGTTTGAAGTGGTTTCCATCATATCCAGGGTTTACAGTTTGATTCAATGGCTCTCATCACCCCCACTATACAAAGTGTTCCAGCACCCCTGTAATGCACATTGGAAAAAATAATCCCAAACTATACATACAAAGTGATGGGGTCTAAATTAGCTGTTCGCACTCAAGGAAGTGATGTTGGAGTCACTATGGATAGTACCCTGAAAACATCCATTCAGTGTGCAGCGGCAGTCAAAAAAGGTAACAATGTTAGGAACTATTAGGAAAGGGTTAGGCTAATAAAACAGAAAATATCATAATGCCACTCTGTAAATCCATGGTACGCCCACACCTTGAATACTGAATTCAGTTCTGGTTGTCTTATCTCAGTAAAGTTCTATTTGAATTGGAAAATGTGCAGAGAAGGCCAACAAAAATGATTAGTGGTTTGGAACAGCTTCCATATGAAGAGAGCTTTAAAAGATTGGGCCTGTTCAGCTTGGAAAAAAGACAATGAAGGGGTGATATGATAGAGGCCCGTAAAATCATGGATGGTATGGAGAAAATGAATAAGGAAGTATTATTTACCCCTTCACATAACACAAGAACTAGGGGTCACCCAATGAAATGAATAGGCAGCAGGTAAAACAAACAAAAGGAAGTACTTCACACAATACAAAGTCAATGGTTGGAACTCATTGCCATGGGATATTGCCAAAAGTATAGCAGGGTTCAAACAAGAATTAGGTAAGTTCGTGGAGGATAGGTCCATCAGTGGCTATTAGCCAAGTTGGTCAGAGATGCAACCCCACAAGCTGGGTGTCCCTAAACTTCCAATTGCTTGAAGCTGGGCCTGGATGACTGGGGATGGATCATGTGAAAGTCACCTGTTCTGTTCATACTCTCTGAAGCCTCTGGCAAGGCCATAGTCAGAGACAGGATACCGAGCTAGATCACCCAATATGGCTATTCTTATGTTGGTCTGACCTAGTATGGCCATTCTTATGTTCTTGTGCTAATAGAAACGACATGTCTAGTGTTTTCCTCAGCATGAGAAGACATCTCAAGCCTAGCAGGGAAGGATCAGTATTCCATTCCTGTCCTTTAGCAGCCCAGTCCTTGCCTATAAGTACTAACTTCAAATGCCTGCTCACTTTCCAGCTGTGTAAGCCCGACTCCTGCCCAGTTAATATCTAGGACCAGTGTGCTTTGTGACACTGCAGCCCTGTCACTTGTGAGGCACTCCAGGGCTGTAAACTTAATGACATTAGATCACCTGGCTCTGTCAACTGGAAGTCTAGCAATGAGAGCTTCTTTACAGTAGAGCTTTGCCACCAGCAGCTGGCCTTCCCCACAGCAGTGCCTTGCTGATGACAGGTAGATATGCAGTAATGTGAACTTCCTCACAGCAGTGCCTTGCTAATTCCAGCATGCATGACTCTGCCTTCACATTTGATTCCACCCATTTAATGACTCTTGAACAATTAGAACCTCTGCACTCCTTACTGAACTTTCAATTTCAAATTCCAGCTGAGATCTCAGAGATAACAGGTTCCTGTAGAGCCCATGTTCATCAGAGCTACCGAAGTATGAAGGGCAGTGATTTATTTATCAGAACACCTATGTTGTTGGCATTGCATCCCAAGGCACATCTTAGTATAGTATGTCAGCGTTGGAGCTGCCTCTTACCTTTCTGTAAGCATAACAATCGCACCAACGCAATTTGTGATAACCTTTGCCCCCCACCCCCTCTGCACTAATGGGTTGTTTCCTCCACAGTCAGAAGAAGGGTTTGCATGTGGATTATAAAATACCTTCCCTTTATTATGGCATCCAAAGGTCACTTTGAGTGCCCAGGAGGAACAGAATACGGGAACAGCACAGTTGGAGTTGAAAGTCGATCTCCAGAATGACGGACTTCTGAACTTGAAAGGGGAATCTTTACAAACCTGGGTAAGTCCTGATTGTTAATGTTCCTTGGTTTTCTTTCTCTGTGTGGCATAAATGAAGATGTGTGACTGAAGTCAAGTTCTATTGTTAGTGGCCCCATTCTTCTATGCCGATGCAGATAGTTCTCAGCCTAAAATATCTCTTAATGAGAAGGTTTACTTGTGTGTGTAGTGGGGGGGAGGAAGGGTGTGTTGCAATACAAACCTGATCAATGTGTGCAACTTCACCAGAAAACCAACTCCTTTCATGGTTCTGTCTGCCTTAACAAGTGTGAACACTTGTTCACTGGTCAGTGGGATGGAGAGTGTGGCAGCAATGTTAGCAAATACATCTTTTTCATCCAATGTGAACTCTCTTTAAGGCACTATGTGATACGAGTGAGAATATCTCAGTCTGTCCCTTAGAAAAGAAGAGCCTTCAAAGGTGATCTCAAAAAAGGTTTGAAAATGATGAAAGAGCTTTAATATAATTCATTGAGATCACTTTTAACTGGTAGAGGTTTCAAAAGTTGAAGGAGGTGAGGAGAAATATACTGTATGAAACATCTAATAGGAAATTTAGGTGGAATTATTTCATACAGAAGGTATTAACCATATAGAATAAGTTACAGGGGAAGGCCAGGAATAAAGATGTGTTCAGGAGACACCTGACATTTTACTGAACTTGATCTTGCAGTAGGAGAGGGGTTCTCAACCCTTTCCGGGCCTTGAAATGGGGCTACTGTTCTTTACAAATTCCTGCGTGCATCTGTTTCTCCATTCTCCTACCCTTAGAGTGACCATACATCCTGTTTTGGCCAGTACAGTCCCTTTTTTAAGCCTTGTCCCTGTGGATTGCCACGAGCACACAGGGGTGAAAGAAAATGCAGGCCTGTTATTTACCAGGCTGCACATGGCAATAGACTATATTGGTAAGGGATGCAAGGAGAGTATGGGTCACGATGCAAGCTGCAGACACACACACACACAACTAAAATGAATCAATTTAAAGTTTTATTGGGGATAATTACAAGGGGTAAGGGAGCAGCGTTTGATTAGCTAATAGAGTTAACGAAACTTAAAACACACAATGACTAAAATATCTACTAACAATATTTATAAACAAAGATGCAGCAATTAGTAATAACTGATACTTACAAATACAAACCAACGCATAACGACCGGCAAACGTAGACACTCTGTTTGAAACACGTGAGCTGAGAGAGAGGCTTCGAGGTGATCAGACTCGGTTACGGATGTACACAAGATACACAGGATTCGTTTTTCTTTCTCCTCTCCCTGCCTGCACATGGCAGGCAGCCCATAAAGTACCAACTATGACATCATAGAAGTGTCATAGGGGACGGGGCCCAAAACCTGTTTGTGTTCGTTTCTGATTGGCACAAGCAAAGTTTACACCAAGTAGGGGAGCAGGTGCCTCAAAGTCTGGCTTCGCCCCCAAAAGATGAGGAAATGCATATTGCTATAGAATGCGTGCAACACTGAATGACAAAAGAAGAGGCCAGGGCAATACCGGTATGGGCAAGTTTTACAGGATGCAGACAGGAACTCATCTCAACAGTCCCCTCTGTCCCGACTTTTTTGGCAAATGTGGACATTTGTCCTGTTTGCTTTTACCAACCTGATCAGTTGGCAAGAGAAAACAGGACAAATGCCCACCTTTTGTCAAAAAAGTGGGGGTGCGGAGGAACACACGGGGGTGAGGCAGGGCTTGTGTGGGGAGCAGGCAGTGGTTGGGTGAGCAGCAACATCAGTCCTGTGTGGGGAGGAGGGGCAGGGCTCGGGCCAGCCCCATGCAGGGAGGGGAGCTTGGGTGAACGGCTCGGGCCAGCCCCACACAATGTCCCATTTTCCCTTTGGGAAATATGGTCACCCTACCCACCCTGCATTCTAAGTCAGCAAAGTTATGTCTGGGACAGCTGAGACAATGGTAGGCTTGATGATAGTCATCAGGTGTTGGGATTAAAGACTGTCCAGGAGAGGAGAGTGGAGGATGAGAAATGTTAGCCTCTCTGGGAATGTTCAGTTAATATCAGCCCCTAGGACAGGAGCATTCATTGAAAGACACTTCTTTGGTTATCCATCATCCAGACAGACAAGATGTTAGGTGCTAGAGCTCGTCAAAAGAAGGGGAAAAGTTGTGAATTTCTTTTTAATTTTAAAATTTGCAAAATTCCAAGCAGCTCTGTGTAACTTTCATGAAAATGTCATGGATTTATTCTCCATTTTTTTTATTTTGATAGGGTGGCAGGAGCAAATCTGTGCTTTTAACCCCTTCCTCCCCCATCCCAGGGATAGCATGTGTCCTAAAACTGCTTCTAGTCTTATTCTCATGTGTTAGATCCAAGGAAGGATAACATGTAGGCAACTTTCCATGGGCTACTGCTGCTTGCACCCCAGCATTGTTCTAACCCTCCCAGGTGCCATTTTCCAACACTTGCCAACTGACTTGTGGGTTTACAATGCTGCCAGTGTTCCAACCTTTGTAGGTAACTGCAGCTCAGAGCCAGGCCCAGACAGAGGGAAACATACAAGTTCTAAAGCACAACATGTGTATCCATTTCCCCTGTGGTTTGTCAGTCTGGTATGTTCCAGTCCCTTCTCTCTTTTCAGTGATCCAATGCCAGCTGTCTGTTTGTAATTTCCTCTTCTGGCTGCATGATACCAAGATTCAGCTAGGCTGTTCTTCAGGGTAATTAATCTTAATTTCTTCATGTACTAATTCAAAAGATAATACAATTAGAAATCTAAGCAAGTGAATTTCTGGTCACTAAAGGTTCTCAAACTTGCAGCTTTTATATTTGTTTTTTTGTAAAACATCTCTAATCCTCATATAGATGGCATAGTTCTGTTACAAAATAGTACCTTTGGCGGGGGGACTCCACTGGAAATGTGCTGACAATGAAGGACTCATCAAAAGGAGGGACCTGCATATTTTTCCTTCCCTCTCCAGACAGATCCCTGCCCCATCAAATATACCGTGGTCTGAAAGGCAGCAGCAATACCCCAGAATGTCCTGAAAGCAGGTGACTGAGAACTGAACCAAAAGACTGGAACAGGTTCTCAAGCAACACATCCAAGACTGGGTTGGCAGATCCCACTACTGCCTGGAGAGACTGAGGCTCAGTTCTCAGCCATCTGTTTTCAGGACGCTCTAGGAAGGTGCTGCTGACTTGCAGACCGTGATAGCCCCGATGGGGTCAAGTGACTTAGAGAGAGAACGAAAAAGGGTGATGTGATAGATGATTGGGCAGCTTGGTATAAATTCTCTGGGTTGTGTATGTGCTTATGTAGTTTGTGTAGTGAAGGAGGGGCTGTGTTCAAGAAAGGAGAGCTTAAGCGTGAAGGGAGAACTGAGAACAAGGTAGGAGGAAGAGGGAGTGAATTACTCAAGTTGATATTTGTCGTCTTAGGCTACCATGGATAGTGAATATGAACGAGATCACATCAAGAAGCTGCAAGAGCAGCGTATGTCCATGCAGAAGAAAACCTTCACCAACTGGATAAACAATATCTTCTACAAGAACAATGTAGGTAGTTCCTCCTCCTTTGCTTATTTTTTCATTCTCAGTTTCATCTTCTGCTCAGCCTTTCCCCATTTACTATCATTGGATGTGTAATATAAGCAGCAGAGACTCCTGCCAAGGCAGGTGACCCAATCATGTATTTTTCACCATACCTACAAAACCATCCTTCTGATTTTCTTTAAGGTCCAGGTTCCTGATCTCCCCTGAAATCAGAGTTCTGTCTTGTGGCATGAGTTGTTTTTCTTTAATCTCTTGACCTTTGTGTGAATTTTCCTATTTCGATTATCTTTTCTGTGTGAGGTCCTGAGTTGACTAGTTATCCCCAGAGAGGAATTGCATCCCCCATGAAAAAACCCTTCATTTGTAGAATCTGTACAATCTAATCCCATTGATCTGGGGTTACAATGGCTCATGCAGTCTCAGTGACTATGACTATGTAGTCTTAATATGAACACATTTAAAGTGAAAAAAAGATAGGAGTTGATCATTTGAGCAGTTAATGATGCATCTGGGACATTCACTAAATTGTGGCTCTCTGCAAGGCTTCCAAATCTTTGGGGGAAATTGTTCCAGTTGACCAGACTGGGACCTTACCTGTAACTAGCGCCAGTGCTTGCTGCTTCCCTGTCATAGGTTTCACCCCCACTCTGAACTCTAGGGTACAGATGTGGGGACCTGCATGAGAACCTCTAAGCTTAACTACCAGCTTAGATCTGGTTTTGCTGCCACCACCCAAATATTTGAGTCATTTGGGAGACTGTCTTCTCCCCCAAAATCTTTCCATCCCAAGTACTATAACCCTTCCTTGGGTAGCCTTGAGAGACTTCTCCACCAATTCCCTGGTGAACACTGATCCAAACCCTTGGATCTTAAAACAAGGAGAAATTAACCATCCCCCCCCTCCTTTCCCCCACCAATTCCTGGTGAGTCCAGATCCAACCCCCTTGGATCTTAAAACAAGGAAAAATCAATCAGGTTCTTAAAAAGAAGGCTTTTAAATAAAGAAAAGAAAGGTAAAAGAAAACCTCTGGGAGATAGCATACAAGCTGATCTCACAGACAACAGATTCAAAACACACAGGATGTTCCCCTGGACAAAAACCTTAGTACACAAAAGAATACCCAATTTGATTATCCCCCTAATGCCGAGACAAGTTACAAAAGAAAATAAACATAAACCTATTTATTTCCTTCCTTAATACTCACTACTCTGACAAGACGCTGATTTCTTGATCTTTTCCACTCCAGCCAAACTGAAAACTGACCTAAGACCAAAGGAACTTCATTCCTTCCTTTTGAAACATCTTGTTCCCCCATTGGTTCCTCTGGTCAGGTGTCAGCTAGGCTAGGTGAACTTCTTAACCCTTTACAGGTAAAAGAGGCATTAACCCTTAACTATCTGTTTATGACACTCCCATTTAACTGTGCATATTGTAACCCACAGTGGAATGGGGGTTGTTCCCAACTATGGTCTGGTCTTGCTACCATTGGAGCAGTTTAGGTTCCACTGTGAGTTAGACTAATGTGAGCACTATTGTCTGCGAGATGGACAGTTTCTGGCCCCATGAGATAAAGGAGTTGAGCTTAGATCGCAAGCTACATTTCAGACACTGTAATATGCCTGGATTCCCTGCTGACCGTAGTGGGGGTAGGAAATGGTAGGACAAAAAACACTGCTCTGCAAACTGAGCCCACTTCTCTTTGTTCTCCTTCTCAAATTGTAATGTGGTCCCACTGTCAGTTTATTTAAAAGCATGGGTTTGGTGGTTTTATTCCAATTTGTATGGAACTATATGCTTTGTACCATCATGCAGTAATAAAATAAATATATATATATAATTACTGCATGATGGTACAAAGCACAGATCTATACAGAAAGGTTCATTACAAACTATAATTTTAAAAAGATTTTGTCTTCATGAATAAAACTGGCACAAAACACAACCGAGAGGTTTTTACCTTTTTTAAACAGTCAGACACCACTGTCAATACTTTAGAGCTATAACGTTTAAACAGATAGACACAGAAGATGGAAAAAGAAATAACTAGGAGAATGAAATAGGGTGCTATCTGTGGGCCTGGAGGTAAGCAGTCAAGAGAATGTTGTCAACTACTTGTCCTACATAACATGCCTACTTAAAATTGCTCGGAGCTGCTCCTGGACTTTCCATTCTTGTTGATTTGCTGCAAAAGGGCCTGTGGAACCCACAGATGACAGGGCAGGGTTTGATCTTTAAACTTGTTATTTGGTCCTATTTTCCTCACACGTAACTCTACTCCTAATTCAAAAAGCTGTTTCTTCATCTTAAAAGTATGGTCTTGTTTGTCTGGAGAAATTAGTAGTTCAGAATCATAGTAAATTACCCTGAGAGATGTGGTGTGGTCTAATAATGACCCACTGTAAGGGTTAATGACATGGAGGCCAAAAGATATTCCTCAGGCATGCTATAATTAGGTTACAGTACACACACATCATGCCATATTGCTGAACCATTAGGTCACCTCCTTGGCAACAGGGTAATATGCTTGTTGTGGGTGGATCTTAATGCACACATGATGACTGAGCAAGTAACAAGGTGAGACTTTGTCTGGGATGTGGAGGTTCTGACTGTGAGGCTTTAGTTAAGGTTGGAACTAGTGTTCCATTATAACCCTGAATTAGAATTCAGCCAGGAGATAGAGTGTAAAAGCTGCTGAGTTTTTATAACTCAGGAGCTGTCTACTGGAGGCTGGTATTAGCCAAGTTCCTTTTACTGCTCCCTTTTAGCTATTTGTATTTTAATAAACCATTTCCCGTCATGACCGAGCCCATTCTTGATCCAGCAGCAAAGTGACAATCCTGTGGTCAGAATATTAGTCTGTTGCCACAAAAATGATTATGATGTCACCACTTTGACATTGTGACTTCACTTGCAAGGTTAGATACAAAGTGAACTGTAAGAGATTAAGTCACAGATAGATTCAAATCAAGTGGCCTTCAGGTGAAACCCAGGAAGAGGCTGCAAGTCTTGCTTGACACTATGTGGGAGAAACTCTGGAAGTGGAGCTGGCCATTGGCTGAATAAAGGAGAGCTGCCCATCATGCTCTTGGCTGAACAGAAGAGATGATAATCCAGTAGCAGAACACAAAGTACTGAAGTTGTTGAACAGCACAGAAATGACTAAACCTTACTGTACAGCCCTGCCAGCCTGCCCTCATTCAGTGTGGAATTCCTGTTAACCTTGTAGCAGGTCTCCACACTGACAGAGGCGAAACTAGATCTCACAGAGCAGATCTTGTGACGTCAGCACCTAGATGTTCTTCGCTCCGTGTTAAAAAAAATCAGAATATGTCAGCCAAGTGCAAGAGTCACAGAAACTAAGTATCTATGTGGTGTGTTTTGTCTTTGCAGGTGAACATTGTGATACAAGACATCTACACGGAGCTGAAGGATGGCATTTATCTCCTGCAACTCCTGGAGCTGCTCTCTGGAGAATCACTGCCTAGACCAAACTGGGGCAAGATGAGGGTACATTTTCTGGAGAACAATAGCAAAGCCATCACGTTCCTCAAATCCAAGGTGAGAAGTGGAAGCTGACAGTAGTCTGAACAATTTACAAGCTAACTTCAAAATTAAAGTTGCAGTGGACACAGATTGTTTCATGCTGAAGGGAATTGCTTGTCTATTAGCAGGTGCAAGTAAAGGTGATTGGGCCTGAGAATATTGTAGATGGGGACCGAACCCTAATCCTGGGATTAATCTGGATCATTATCCTCCGGTTCCAGATTTCTTCCATCACACTTGATACGGTAAAACAAGGTCTTTCTTCTCCTGATTGTCTATAGGTGTTTCATAGATTTCATAGAGATTAAGGCCAGAAGGGACTATTAAAATAATCTGTTCTGACCACTTGGATCACACAAACCATAAAATTTCATCCGGTGATTCTTGTATCTAGGCCAATAACATGTGGCTGAACTAGGATGTTCTTTAAAAAAAAAAATCCTATCTAGATTTAAAAACTGCAAGCGATGGAGAATGTACCACATCCCTTGCTTAGTTGATCCAATGACTAATTACCCTCACTGTGAAAAATGTACTTATTTCCAGTTTTGCTATTTCTTTTCTGATGTGCAGAAAAGTTTAATGTATCCAAGTCCACTGACATACTGGCCAACTGCATTCATGTGATGTTAGATTCAAACTCACTGTCCATCACCACTAAAAGCACAGGGCTTGGCTGAGGCAGCTGGAGGAGGAGTGACACTATCTCAGCCAGTACAAGGAATGATATCCACAAGGCTATAGTGTTCAGCTAGTATGTGTGTTTACCACTGCCCTCTACTGACTGGCTGGCAGCAGATAAAGGAGCTTCACTGTTGACATCACTGGCTAAGTGCACACAGACCCCCTCAGGACATGCATCATCTGCCAACGCCTCTAAATTCAAAAACACAGGCTCCCTACTACTCAGTTTTGTAGATTTTAAGTCCGTAAGGGACCATTAGCTCATCTAGTCTGACCTCCTGTATAACACAGGCCATTAATTTTCACCCAAGGTGCTAGCAATGCCTGAGGCCCCAGCAATGGCAGGGAATCAATTAGGTGGGATTCTTAGAAGATCCCAGCAGATAAACCACACCCCCTTCTACAGAGGAATGTGAAAAAAAAAAAAGCCAAAGTCCTTGTCAATCTGACCTGGGAGAAAATTCCTTCCTGATCCCAACTCTAGTGATCAGTTGTACCCTGAGCATGTGAGCAAGGGACACCAGAAGAGGATTCTCTGTACCATCTTAGAGCATGGGTCCACACTATCCAGTGTCTTTTTTCCAGTTGAAGCCAATCTCTTCAGAAGAAGAATCAAAGAATCATAAAAGGTAGGACTGGAAAGGACCTCAAGACCCTGTGCTGAGGCAGGACCAAGTAAACCTACTGACAGATGTTTGTCCAAACAGTTCTTAAAAACATCCAATGATGGTAATTTCACAACCTCCCTTGGAAGCCTATTCCAGAAGGTGAAAATAACTCAGAATAGAGCTGACCAGTTGTTCACTGAAGAAAAAAATTCCTTCCTGAGCACTGCAGGCGGCTGAAGCCCCAAAGCCTGAGATCTGTTTATAATTATTATCTTAATGCAGAGCTGCAAGTGTTATGAGCAGGTTGACAGCACTGCAGACAGTCTTGTTCTCCCCAGGGATGATAAAATAAGGGAATGAACAGGGAGACTCAGATTCATACTTAAGCTAAAGCAGCATTTCCATTCACTAATAGCAACATGAAACTTATGACTAAGGCTGGCAAAAAAAAAAAAAAGGAATTATTTACCATAGAAAAATTTGAACAAAACAGAAAATGTTTGTTTAATTTTAAATTTTTTGCAGAATTTTCATTTTGCAGAATTTTAAAAAGAAAAATCATTTCAATTTGAATTGAATAGAATCAAAACAAAAATTTGTTTTTCTTTTTCTCCTTTTCTCTCCCTTCTTCCCTTCCTTTTTTTCCCCCTAGGAAAACCAAATGAAAACTGGAAATGTTTTCCTTTGATTCAAATTGAAACTTTTTTTGTTTTGAACTGATTTGGGGCAGCATTTTTGTTTCAAATTGTTTAATTTAAAATGTGGACCATTTCAAATGGCTAAAAACATTTTCATGAAATTTTTGGTATTAATCGAGACACCATTTTAAATTTAAAACATTTTATTTTACAAACTTTGACCATCACTGCTTATGAACTATTCAGCAGTTCTGAATTCACCCAATAGAGGTCAATGGTGCATATACACATCAATTTATTCATTGTAATATCCAGGGAAAAGTGAAGGAAAATTGCAACTCAGAGTGAGTTTATGGGGAAACCCCCTTCAGCCATAAATCTAGAGAGATTGAGAGCTTTCTTAGCATTCCATATTCTCTTCTGCTCACACACAAAACTTGAGTCCCTCTTATACTTCCTTAGAGAGACTGGACCAACATCAAGTGGAAAAAAATACTCATTTCCAGGGTGAAGTAGATATTGGGACTAGATTACAGGACTGCATCCTTCTTGGATAAATTGCACTGTCAAGTCGGCTAAAGATATGGATTCAGTCGTTTCAGCCAGCATACTCTCTCTTATACATTTATTACCCAAAAGATTCTTAAAGTACCTTCAATGACAGAGTGGAGACAGGAGAACATACCAGTGGATGACAGTCGTCTTGCTTCAGGGAAAGCAGAATTAACTAAAAATTCCATAGAATGCGTCTCCTTTATTCCATGTGAGGATTTGTCACCAAATTAACGGTTGCTCTTTTCATACAAATGCTCTGCAACCTTAACTTGCACCTTAACAAAGCTGCCCCCACCTCAACCCCTCCTCTCCTGGCAGTCTGCCCATGTCCTCATGCGTCCAGAGCTCCTGTTCCCCCACCAGAAGCCTGTTGCTTTAGGGGATGCTTAGGAGTAGCTTGCGGGTGGCAAATGACTAAGCTGGGACAAAACACGGATTCCTATTGGGCTTTCCCTACCCAACTTTCCTTCACTGTTTTCTAGCAGTGGAACTCCTCTCTAACGAAATACTGGAGGTCCGTAGGGTGGAGGAGTCACGGAAGTGTTAGTACACCGGAGCTGTTTCTGAACTCATCCCTTCTTCCCACCTTTACCACTCTGCTCCTGGCAGCTCTCAGAACCCTACCTGGAGACCTTTCTCCTCCAAGTTCTCATATCCCCCATAGCCTCTGCCCCTTCCATTCTCCCATCTAGAGACTTGCTCACCCCACATCCCTATGGTCCTGAAGCTTGAGATTTATTGAATTCCACACACACCTCACTCCTCTCTACAAGCCTTATGAAGCACATTTTGGGAGAAACATTTTCCCCCTGGTTGCTAGAGACTTTTAAAGTCTCCAGGAGTCACTTGATGCATAAGATAAACTCACCAGAGCTGAGATTCCTTAGAGACGTTACCAAATCAAAAGCCAATAACCTTTAATATTAAGCTTTAAAGACCTACATTTTGGTGCAGTGCACCAGATCACGGCTAAAGAGACAAATAAACTAAGCTTTATGTCTCTCTTGTTTTCCATTAGCTTGTTACAAAGTGGACAAAGAAGACTGTCTGAACACCTATTTTTAGGGTGCATAATTTAGGGACCCCTTGTTCACCTCCAACTTGGTAAAAGCATTCGACTTAGCCTACCAATGTTAAGACTGATATAAATTTTTGTAGATTTTAGAGGGGGACAAAATAAATTTTATAAAAGAAGCTCAGTTGCAGGAAACTGGGCTGTTGTTATGAGGAGGAATTTATTGCCATCCTGAATTTTCCTACCTTGCTCTCTTCCCAGGCGGAGTTTGGAGTCCGTGCTGATGTACTGTCTGCCAATGAAGCCCTGCTGATCTGGTGTCAGCATAAGACTGCTAGTTACTCCAATGTGAATGTGAAGGACTTCTCCAAAAGCTGGTCTGATGGCCTGGCTTTCAATGCCCTCATCCACGTTCACAGGTAAATAGGTGATGAGGGAAGGCTTCAAGAAGAGCTGACGCCATTGTGTCTAGCTCTAGTATGATCACTTCCAGGGTCTGAATTCTCCTTGATGGACAAGAAAGTGGTTTTGTCTTCCCCTGTGCCCTTACTCAGAACTATCATTTCTTTAAGTGGGTGTTTTGCCTGAATAAGAATGGAAGAATCAGGTTCATGGCGTTTGACTCTTTCTCTTCCTGGAAACAAAAATGAATTTGTTAGCATATACTCTGTATTTAAACTTGTTTCTTTATTTTGCTCAGAAAACAAGTAGAATCTGCTAGAAAAGCATTAAATCTGTCACTATCAAACAGTGATATAAAAGGACTGATGACAGATCAAGAGCATGTTTTGTTCCACTGCTGTAAGTGGCTAGTCATTCCTAAGGCTTAGAAGCACATCATCATCTCAGCCAGTTTGTGTCCCCTGCAGGAGCAAAATCTCCTCTGAGTGTCTTCAAGAGTGTGATTTTGCTAGCTGTGCCATGCAGAATAATTGTGCTTCTCAGTGATCCTGGCTGGCCATTGATAGGAATGAGTAGCTGTGTCTCAAAACTTGGCTCCTCCTGTTCAAAACATTTGCATGAAGAAAAATACTAGAGAAATATACATTAAATTTGCTTTCTTTGATCTTCACCTTCCTCGCTGGTTTCAATTGCACTTTCTGAAATGTTATTGAAAATGGGGTTTTCTATGGTCTTCATTTAGCACTTAAACCTTTCAGTTCAATGAGAGCTGTAGCTGGGAGCTGAAGGCAGCAGGCTCTCCCTCTTTCCCTCTCTGCCCCTTTTGAGGGGAGGAGGAAGCAGCAGGGGATAGAAGAAAGAAGGGAGAGATGGGTCTGCCACCTTAGACAGTTCTTCTCCCATCAGATATCAGTGCTGCTCCATCTATTGACAGGAAGACTTAAAACCCCATAACTCCCCAGCCAGGGACAACATCCCACTTCAGAATTTCCTACCTAGTGAATCTTTGTTTCAACAGCCAGGGACGACAAGAGGCAGGAGGAATGGGGAGTTTTGTGGTGACCTGAGCTGAGTTCTGGAGTGGGAATTTTCCTTCTTCTGTCAGGCAAGGGAGGGCTAGTGAAGGGTCTATGCCAAAGCTCTACAGGAAAGCAGAGAGCTACTCAATGCTTTAGGGGATTATTGTACCATGTTCCTCATTCTACTAAAGTTCCTTGTTCAGTGTCAGAAATTTGCTCAGTCGCATCCTTTGTATATAAATCTGTGTGTATTTAAACAAAGCCATGACTGTACAGGACTTTACAGTGGTCATTGTGACATGCACCATGGCCACATGGAACTTCATGATGACAGCTGGGATAAAAAACAGATCCTGCTGCACCAAAAGCACAGCACGTGACCTCTAAAGCCAAAGGAAAATCTATGTTAACAGCTGCTACTGTACCACCCATAACAGAGAGCAGTGATATGCACCAGATACTACATTGCAATATATATGTGTACATACAGCATGTTGTGTAGCTATGTGTGGGAGGTGTAACCCTTCTTGATAGTAACTCATTTCTATTTTGTTGTTTTTAAATCTAACTCTCCTCTCTTGTGTCCTTCGTATGTTCCTCTCCTCATCCAGGCCTGATCTCATCCACTACAGCTCACTGAGGCATGAGCAGCCCATCAAGAACCTGAACAATGCCTTCAGCGTGGCACAGAAGCACCTGGGAATCACTAAGCTGCTGGATGCTGAGGATGTGGCAATTCCTCATCCAGATGAGAGATCCATCATGACCTATGTGTCGCTCTATTACCATTACTTCTCCAGGCTGAAGCAGGGCCAGACTGTCCAGAAGAGGCTTGCTAAAGTCAGTGCATTGCCACTTTTACAATTGCCTCCTACCTCTATCTCTACCGAACTCCCTCCCCAATAGCATAAAGTTAAACCAGTTTGGAAAAAGCTTTTATTCAGATTAACTGCACAGTCATGTTAACTCAAGCCATTTGTGCGACCATATCAGAGACTTGATTCTGCAGGGCCTTGCACATTCAGTCACTTTTAAATGGTACAACTGGTGTGAGTGAGTGCGTAGACAATTCTGATTTGGCAATGGTTTAGACCCACTCTGGTGCTAGAACCTGGCCTTTCTAAATGGATTTACCTATATGGAAATTAGCTTCTTTATTTGGTCATATTTTGTATTTGATTTTGTATTTGATAACTAAGGTGCTTAGTAAGTAGTCTGTGAAATTATGTTTCAGTAGAAAATTTTCAGTTTAACCATGAAAAACTAAAACCTGAAAAAAAATTGGTTTTCAGTTTAGTTTGGTTCCCCCCCCCCTCATTTTCTCTCCCTTTCCCCCTCTTTTCCAGTGATGAGGGGACAAAAGTAAAAAAGTAAGAAAAAAGGAGGGGGAAAAACCCATCAAACAAACAAACAAACAAAAAGACATATACAAATAAGGTTTAGTATTTTCAACAAAACAAAACAAATTGGTTTCAGTTCTTTATTTAAAAAATTAAACTAAAATTTCTCATGGGAAAACCATTGGTATTTTTCACTGACTCTGGCCAAAATGTTGTGGTTGTTACAATGATGACAGCTTTCTTTGGGAATAGCTGCTTTTCTGTCTGTAAAAATTCCCTTCCATTTTTGCCAAAAATACGAAGTGAACCCAAAAAGTATTCACCTTCTTATGTATGTGTGTGAGAGTTGATGAACATCTGATTTTTAAAAGATTGTTGTGCTATGACAGGGACATGTTTGCACAGTAGTAGGGACAAAAATCCAAAGCAGGATTTCTCTTGTTGTGACAAGGTAAAAAGCTTTCGCAATGGAAGGTTTGCACTGTTAGTTAATCTGGGATAAAGACAAGGAGATCCCATCTTTATCCCAGATATCCCGAGCACAATATCAACAGCAGCACTGTACTCTGAACAGAGGTGATGGAGGAGAGGAGGACTTGTAGCTTGATTAAGCAGTGATTGGGCATGAGTGAGGAGACTGGGCAAAAAGATTAGGCTGGACACCACCTAAGATTCTGGCTTGGAGACATATTTCAGGTTCTTCATTAGACCAGCTTATTTCCTTTCTCATTCCACTATATCCCTAACATTGCCCAGTCCTGCAATTATAGTCTACAGAGTAGAGGTCACATTTGCAGAGTTTCTTCTGGCTTGAAAGTTGTTTCCTATATGTAAAATGGATTATCATTGGAAATGGGAATCTGTCTCAGAAGTGAGAAAACTTTTTAAGTGTACACACTGTATCTATCTAGGCATTTCTAAAGTCCCTGTCATCATAGGAACTACTTAGATGAATTGTATAAGAACTCAGAGGATCGGATAGGACACATCTTCATATTCTGGAAAACTGTTTTGGGATGAATATTTCTATCTCCATTTTTTAAATGTTCCATTGATTTCCTTTTCTGCATTTTCCTGTTTGTGTTTTCTATTTTCATTGTTTATTTTTCTCCTTGCATTTACCTGCTTTTTGTTTCCCATTTTTCTCTCCCCCCCAGCCTTTTTTCCCCTTCCTCCCTCTTATAGGCCTCTCTGCCTTATCCATATGCACGCGCAAACAAACACACACACACACATGAACACACGATAATATCTTCATGTCCTTAGTCCCCTCAGATGGGCAGCTCTGAATTCACTAATAGGATTGGGGAGGGAAGCCTCAATGTGTCAAGACAGCCTGAGAGCTGAGGCTAAGTGGGTGACCAGGATTGCAGAGGGAATCAATCGAGAGAGGTAAATCTCCCTTCCCCCACCTGCTCCAGTGACCATGCACTTATTAGGATCCTTCAGCCAGAACTGGGTGCGATGGCAGAACATACAGAAGGGAGCTCTGATGCCACGGGCTGCTTTTCCTGCTCTAAAGGTTAGTGCTGTTTCACTCCTCTTCGAGCATTGGGACAGCCACTCTTTTACAAGTACAATTTCTGATAGGCAAAAACAGATTAGAATGTGTAGCTCATAGGTCTTTATTCACTTGCAACACCTTCCTTATTAATTTAAGTGTCTGCAGAGTGAAACAGATGGTGCTGAGTCTCCATAGAGAGCAACAGAGACACAGAATGTCATTCTGCATTGTTTGAACTTTCATGCAGCAGGTTTCAGCCAATATTAGCCATGGTATCTCTGGGGTATTTCAGGTTTAGGAGTTACACAGGGCTATGGGATGAGGAAGAAATATTATATAAGGTGCAAAGAAAAGGAATAAAAGGTATACATAAAATAGAAAGGGGGGGTTGCCCCTCACTCCGTTTCACTACAGATTAGAGTAAAATCTTTCACTTCAGGAAAACTGAATTCCAATCCAGGCAACATGGCAAGTGAAATAAATGAGTATTGTGTTCTCAGAGTTGCTACTAGTTGACATTTGCCATCCTCACAAAACCACTGTTTATTGTGGTACATTTTTCAGTCTCTGTTCAAGACAAGTTCAAGAGTCAGTGGCAGGAGTGCTGCTAGTCGGGAAAAAGGTGTTTCAGGCTGACCGTGGATAGAAAGTAGAACTGGCTGGGAAGTTTTCAACAAAATGTTGTTTTCATCGGAAAATGTTGATTCATTGAAACTTTTTATGGAAAAATATATGTTTTGATGAAATTTTCCTTCATGAAGGTTTCTCAGGCCTCACATGGAATTTCACATGGGGGGGAAAGCAAGACCCCCCCTGCCCCCCGAATAGCCAGGGCACTCATCTAGACTGGGAGCGACCCAGGCTCAAGGTCCTCCTCCAAATTAGGCAGAGTACTTGGGTCTTCCACATCTCCGGTGAGGGTCCTTAACCTGGCCTATTGGTTATTCTAGGTCACAAATCTCAATCACTCCCTCTCCCTCATTGCTGCTTTTTTTTCCCTAAAAAAGTTTTGCAAGTTTTGTTCCAATGCAGAACAAAAACAAATTCTGAAAACAGAATTCTTATTTTTCAGTCGTAGGAGGAAGCTTACATAATTCTTGCCTACATAATGCTTACCCCTCACAAGTAGCTAGTACCGTCTGTAGCTTATATGAGCCTCAAAATTCACTTATTTTTTAAAAGAAACTAAAATTAATATTGGCACATGAAATCACTTTTAATCCCTTTGCTTAACATGTTTTGGGGATGATCATTCTGCTCTTACTGAACCTAGACTGGGAAGGAATCCTCCTGGTCTCAGATGTGATAACCATCTCCATGCTGATATAATAACCTGAGGGACATGGCAGCCTGCAGTGTTAAATAGCACTTTCTTGGTACTGATGGCCACACACCATCAGCTCATTTGCATTCCGATTAAACTGAGTTTATGAGCATGCCACATAGTTTTCTTCTTCCTCGCTTCATCATGCTGCTTAAACACCTTGTGTTTCCATGTTCGTGTTTCAGATTCTGTTCTTCCTGAAGGAGATTGATGACTTGAAGTTTCAGTATGAGCAGATGATCTCTGAGCTCTTGAAATGGATTAAACAGAAAGTAGTAGAGTTGGACGATCGCCACTTTCCCAACTCCATACAGGATATGTGGATGCTTATGGCCAACTTCAAGACCTTCCGCACGGTAGAGAAGCCCCCCAAATACCAAGAGAGGGGCATGATTGAAGCCCACTTTTTCCACATCCGAACCAAGCAAAGAGCCAACAATCAACGGCCATATCTGCCCCCTGAAGGCAGGACACTGCAAGATGTGGAAAAGCACTGGGTCATCTTGGAGAAAGCGGAGCACAGCCGGGGAGAAGCGCTGCAGCAAGAGATGCAGAGGCTGGAGAGAGTGGAACAGTTGGCCCAGAGGTTCCTGAAGAAAGCAGCCCTGCGTGAGTCATACTTGGAGGACATGAGGAAGGTGCTCAGGAAGCAGGACTTCCAGCCAGAGAGTGTGGACAAGGTGGAGGCTGCCACTAAGAAGCTTGAGGCTATTGTGGCAGATGTACTGCCCAGGGAGCAGCGCTTCAGAGCACTGAATGACATGGCGTCTGTTATAACCCGAGAGAACTATCATCACAAGATCCAGATCATAAAGAAGTGAGTCATGCTAGTGGAAATGGGCAGTCATGGAGACTAAACAAGTTATGATATTAAGTGGATGTGGAAGAGGAGGGAATAGTTCAACAGCTCTATTCCACATAAGTAGAGGTGGTCAGATTCCCCCTCCTCCCCCCACCCCAAAAAATGTAAATGAAAAAGCAAAATGTTTCATTTTCATTCAAATTTTAACTTTTTGTTGAAAAAAGAACCTCAAAAACTGGGGAACAAAAATTGGCCGATAAAAATAAAAACATTTTGAGGAAAGCTGACACTTAATGTGAAATGTTTGTTTTGTTGAAAACCCAATCTTCCATCAAAAGAAAGTTTCAGAGGAATATTTTCAGCCAACCCATCACATATCTCTTTTAGTGTGTGGTTTGAGAGGTTCAGATAGATAGCCACAAATCTTCTGATGCCCCTCTAGTTCCCAAATTGGGCTATAAATCTTGTGAGATCAGTACTTCTAAGATGATCAGAAATTCCTGGTTTGGGACTTCATGGAAATACCCTAAGAACAACCTTTTCTGTGGTATTTCAGTACTTGTCTTTTCTAGACTCAACCAAAGCCAGAAGCATGTGTGAAAATAATAAAATACTTAACCAAACTCCACAGAAGTTTTGGTTTTGATTTGAGGTACGGTTTGAATTAATTTTTTATCTAATCTGAGTCATAAGGGACCATTCCTTTTTTCATATATATTTATTGTCACAGGCTAAAAGGACATGGGACATCGGATATGAGAATCCATACACAATAGTCCCTCAAACAAGATTAATGATGATTTACATATTAACCAAAATATCTTCCCCAGGACCGTATTCATTGAGAGGATATAGTGTGCTGAGCCATGAGACCAGTGTATGCTTCATTAGATGACACATATACACATTAGATGACGTATATGACTTTAGGAACCCTAGGTGTTCATTTAACTCCCCTAAAATTGTAAGCCCCATGTGTCAACAGGGTCTTTTCCCATGCTGTCCAAAGCATCAGATCCTTGTGGATAAGTCGGTCCTTTCTCCTCCCTTCTTTACAGGCAAGAGGACATTTCCCAACAGTGGCAGGATCTACTGGAGCAGCTCCAGAGACAGAAACGCTCTCTGGGAGCAATGCAGGAAACTCTGGGCCTTCTGAGGGACATTGATACCATTACAGAGGAACTCAAAAGACTGCAGGTACCAACCCCTCTCCATCAGCATGTGGGCTGTGCACACAATTTGCACCACTACCAATATAAATAATTGCAGCAGACACAGTATTCCAGTGACAGTTATGGATTGCAATGTTTATATTGTGCTGGGAATTGAGCATATTATGGCTAGAATTTTCAAAAGTAGGCAGCTGAATCCATACTAAGGCACCTAAATTAATTTTTTTTCCTGATTTGCACAAGTACCAATCACCACAATTCAAACTGAAGTCACTTAGTATAGGAGATAACTGATGTTGTAGATACCATTGTGTGGTCACTGGTAACTGCTGAAGGGTGTAATGGCAACCACTGTAAATGTGTGCTTTTGCCTTGACCTGTACTGTGCAAGAGAGAGAATATTATGGATTGTGCTGAACATGAAGTATAAAAACCATTTTGTTTATGGACCTTGCAGTTTATGTAAACTTGAGAATTGCAAATTGGAGACAGGGACTAGCTATTCTGAATCTCTGAGCCCTAGCCTTTTGTCAGGAAAGAAAATACTGTGCACTGGTTATTATTCCCACTATCTGGACACTTGCCTCCAAAACCAAGTATATTCCTCAGAGGAAAACGATACAATTATAATGTACTGTAGAAGGGGAGCATCCTAGATTTCTTCAGATAAAAACTGAATCAAGCACACTATAATCAGGCATATAGGAGAGGTGCACTCAGTGGGCATAGTAAATGCTGGACATAAGCAGTGATTCTGGGAGTGAGAAGTGACTCTGGTTTAAAGAATATGACTACTTCCCCCACATCCACTGCAGCAGATAAAAGCTATGGATTGTGGGTTATATGTTGTGAATTTGAAGGAGAGGTTTGGTTATTTATCTCCTTCCAGTCAGCCAGTTAGTGCTCCCACAGAGTTCAAACCACACACCCACTTATTCATTTGGGTCCAATCCAACACCTGTCAGAGCCAATGGGAGTCCTTCCATTGATTTCAGTTCAGTCCTTAGATCCTGGATGGCATTGTCTGCACACACATAGGAGAAGATGAGGTCATAGTGCTGATAATTTCTCACTTTTGGTTTTCAGGCACTAGTGACATCTCAGGATTATGGGAAGCAGCTCTTGGAGGTAGTAGATCTGTCGCAGAAGCACAATTTGGTTGACTTCCAGATCACTTCGTATGATGATAGGGTGAGGTACATCACCCAGAGGACAGCAGAGGCCACCAAAGGCAAAGCAATCAAGTCAGATGTGCTTCATGCCAAAGCTCGGATGCTCCATCAGCTGTACCAAAACCTTGTGGCTCTCAGCAAATCCCGGTAAGGCTCTATTTATGGTCCAGTTCTTTCTGATTAGAATGGAGAGTCCTTTTAAAATGGAGATAATGGGAGGGCCAGAATCTAGGATTTCTCATTTCTCCACATATAAAAGTATAACAGATCCAGCAGAGAAGGAGATAATCGCAGAGGGAGCTGATAGAACCATAGTTCTCCCTGTGCTCGCTTTGTTATTCAGGCTTCAAAACTGAAACTAACACAAAAGTGAGGCTTTGCTTTGGGGTTGGGGGGAGAGCTCAAACATTTAAAGGGACAGTACATCACATTGACCTTAAGGCTCATCAGCTATTATGGACTGAGAGGGAACGTCCGTGTCAACGTTGCTTCTATGTGATCTGGATCTGATATGGCTGATTCTCCATCTCCTGGGTTGAGAGGGAAATTTCCTTTTGGCTTCCCCATGTTGCTCCACCCATAACTCAGCCATGACTCGGAGGTACCATGGGAATTCAATCTCTGAATTTCCTGCAGTGCTGAAGCCCTCTAATTTAATCTATTCTCTGTTTCTACACTGTCCCTGAAATCCTAGCACTGACCAAGCTATATTGCTTGTTGCCTTATGTTAGACAATCCCAGCTACAGGAAGCGTTGAAGCTTTTTGAGTTTTTCCATGACGGTCAGGAAGAAGAGTCATGGATCTCTGAGAAATGGCAGCTAGTGAGGACAGCAATATTAGGACGAGATCTCCGTCAGATTACTGCCTCTATTCAGAAGCACAAGGTACAGTATTTTGTTGACTGGTGTCTGTTCTCTATATTGAATCTAGTCTTTTATAATTTATCTAAACCAACTGAAAAGCATTTATGCCTCAAATTAAGGGGTTGGCTGGCTTTTGGAACCTGAGAAATCATGCAGCTTAGGGATCCCTCCCAATGAGGGACAGTCTTATGTTTAATATGGGATTGTGGATGTGCAGACCAAGCAGAGTGAAGCTCGGTGTGCTGTCCATTAGGCCACTTTGGTGAATGGGAGAAGGAGATGGTTCTTATCCATTCCCCCTTCCCAAATGAGTACATGGGGAGAATAAGTAGAGTAGTGCGGAAGAAAACAATGTTTTTATTTTGAGTTTGAAGCAACAAACCAGAGGCAGCTTTATTACGAGCAATTACAATATGCACGGGAGAGTACACACGGGCAGGGTTTCCCTTCCCTAGGTAGGTCTCCGCTAGATAAACAATTAGGGCAAGCTTTTATACCTTTTGTTACATACAATAATGAGCAACAGCTGCATTTTGTTATACATATTTTTTCCTGATATTTCACTTTTTTTTATTAATTTCTGCCACAGTCTACATTCCATTCTTATTTAACACAAGGTCAAAACAGTATCTCTTACCGTCTGTTCCCACCCGCTTTCCACTCGCCTAGACCCTGCCTTCAAGTCTTGCGTTATTGGAGTCAGTGTCAGCCTGACTTTGTTAGCCTGACTCTTGCTTTAGTCCTAGAGACTAAGATATCTATGTTCAAATTCCCTTTATCCCTTTCTCCACTTCCACATTAGGCATGCCATAAATGAAGGGGAAGGGACTGAGCTGTGGTAAAGAAAGGAGAGATGGGAAACTCTAGAATAACATTGCTGGGTCCTCCCAGAAATTTGCTGCCAGCTCTCCCTATGAACTGGACACAGGTTGGGGAGAAAATCTTAGTTTCATGAAGTTCCATGTTATTGATGAAGAGAAATCACTGTGGCAAACAGACCTGAAGACTTGAAAAGACAGCGACAGAATTTAAACAGTAATTTCCTACATGCGGCTCTTTATAATTAGGAAGCCAACAGTAAAGGCATGAAAGCAGGGCCATGAATCATAAAATCTCTAGAGACGTATGTGAGAGAGGGTGAGTGTGTGTTGTGAGTGGAAGACATAAGGCTGCCTACTCAATGGATGACAAACACCTCCCCCAGAGACCATCATGTATAATATGCTGCTGGAATGGGGAAGGGAAGTATCTCAATGACTATCATTAGGTGGGTGAGTGAAAAAGAGGTATTAGGGCTCAAAGGACAGTGTTATCTATGGAGAAAGGGGCAGTGTCAGAATGGAGGGAAAACAGAATCATTACACATGTTAGTTTTATCGTAGCTGACAGAAGAGTTTGGCAATGGGAAAAAGGCACAATTCTACTGGGACAGGCCAGATCCTTGGGCCTGTAAGTCTCCACTACTCATTATCATGTCACTTTATTTGGCAGGTTCTAGAAGTTGAGTGCAACTCCCACAAGGCGATTTGTTCCAATATAGTGAGGAAGGGCTGGGAGCTAAGTCAAAGGAACCACTCAAACCAGAGGGATATCCAGATGCAGACAGACAGGCTCCAGAAGCTGTGGCAACAGCTCCAAGACGAGGTGGCCAATCGTAAAATCCGTCTGCAGGCAGCTGCTTTAATCAAACAGGTAAACAAAGCTGCAGGTTTTGCATTTTGTAACAGAAAGAACATGAACTCATTCCATTTCTGCTTGTGTCACCAGATTGGGGTTTATATAAGGAACACAAGAAGGATCTGGAAGCAGTAAGCTTTGCTGGGGTGAAACAAAATAGCTTTCAACTCACATGATATTAATCTTTTTTTTTTTTATCAGAGTGCTGTCTCTCTCACTTTGTGTACCTCACAAGTCATTCTGGTCTTCTGCAGGCAGACATCAGCTGTGTATCATAACTGCTGACTTCTGTTTTCATTTGGCTACTGTAAAATCTGTCCCAAACACTATATTCCAGATTCTGCTTTCCTTGTTCCTTAGCATAATAATTGATACATATAGACTTTGTGGCTGTCAGCTATTCTGCATGTGTGGAGCACTAGGAGGGAAACTTTGACCTTCAACTCTGAAAATTCAGGCTCCTACCATTTGAGATCAGACTCCTCTCTTCTGCTAGCCAGCCAATAGAGGGCAGTGGTACATAGCTAGTTGAGAACATATATAGTGACCTTCATTCTCAGTTAGAAATACTAGAGTTAAATAACTGGGGGGGAAAAACTGGCTTGTAAATCAGCTTCCTAGTGGGTGAGACCAGGGTGACTGTCTGACACTCTTTTTCTGTAGAAAATAGCAGGATCAGTCCCAGTTCAGAACTCATAGACTCCCCCATTCTATCCGTGAAATGCTCTGACAAAGAGCCAAGCCACCAGGCCATTCAGGCTGCTGATAATGGTTAAGTAGGAGGGTCCTTTTGCCTGCGTGGCTCCCAGAAAGCTTTCTTTCTCACTGGCAGTGGGTCTGCTCCCATCAATTGACCTGTGTTGATAGAGTGAGAATTCTTCCGTTTTACAAAAAAAAACTCCGAGAGACAGATTTTATGGTGCATTAGAATTTTGCCTGCTGTATTTATGTTTTTTATTCAGCATTGCTGTAGCCACTCTGTTCTACCTGGCATAATGCCATCTGGGATAGTTAAATTGCTAACTTCGCTGAATAATTGTACCTTCAGTGCGATACTGCTGCTCAGCCAAGATGTGCTGGATACACAACATGTGAGAAATTCATTGTGAACATCATGCAATGGATGAAAGTCCCTCCTGAAGAGCCTCAACTGAATGAAGTATGGGGGGATTTTTCAAAGGCACAGTGGCAGTTTGGTACCAAACTCCAATGGGAGGTATAGGTCTAGCTGCCATTTGTGCCTTTGAAAATCTGTCCCATAAAAAAGAAATATCAGACACAAAGCTTGGATCCTGATTGGAGTTTCCCCAAAGTATGAGGAGTGATTAGTGTTGTTAGATGTTGTTAGATGTTTGGCTGCATGTGCGTGTTCTCTGTGTGCTGTCCCAGCTCTTCACAGATAGTTGGCATAGCAGACCTCGATCAAACTGCCCAATAACCACAAACTCGGTTCGTAGCAAAGGCACTTGGGGAGGTTTATTGTCAACGAAGCACGGTCCTAATGTCCTGGCTCAATGGTTACAGGTACACTAACACATTGTATGCTCATTGCAATGGACTAGCTCAGTTAATGGCGGGACTTTCCATTATCCTCTAGGCCAGCCAAAGACACTCCCTCTGAGATACCTCTTTTTATACACCAATACAAACAAGTTATGTATAGCTCCTCTGACATGACTAGGTGCCTCCCTCTGCCATATCTAGGTGACACCCATTACCTTGTTCATGTTGGTTCAATCAAAACATCTCTATTCATCATGCTGTCATCCTGACCTTATCTTTAGGATCAGTCAGCGTGTGCCTGTTATCTCTGGGGAATGTGTTGGTCTCAAAGTGTTCTGGTACCACCCTTCTGAAATGTGTTTGCGTAAGTGCTTTGTGCCTACCATTTCTTAGGAATGTGTGTTTCTGCAATATCAGCTCTGTTCTTACCAAATTCTGTGATCAGGCCTGTCTCTTGCTCACAACCTGGCTTTGCTTTATATCAGCAAAGCTTTAACCATTACTTTAGCTCAGGCCTCAGGCTTTATACCAGGCCTCTGATACAAGGGCTTATGTCTCAGGCCCTCTTCCTACTACAATTAGAACTGGAACTTTGGTTTCGTTCCATTTAAATACACAAACGCACACATTCAAAAAGCCACTATAAAATAGGGTTACCATTTGTCCGGATTTACCCGGACATGTCCTTCTTTTTGTGCTAAAAATAGCGTCCGGGGGGAATTTGTAAATCACTCAAAATGTCCGGGATTTCCCCCCTCCCCCGGCAGAGCAGAGCGAGCGGCTGGGAGGGCTGCAGGAAAGTCACGGGCTGGACTCCGGAGCAGCTGTAGAGGAGCTCCTCCCCCCCTGCATTCTGAGCCGGCAGCTCCTCCTCCCTTGCAGCCCAGTGTCCCGGTCCGGCAGCACTGTGCAGGGCCAGGGACCGGGTTGTGTGTTGTGCTGGGGAGCGCAGCCACGTGTCCGGCTCGCACAGAGCCCAACACCCTGTTCTGAGCAACAGGGTAAGGGGGCCAGGGGGCAGGAGAAGGGGCAGGGAGGTTCTGGAGGGGGCAGTCAAGAAACGGGGGGGGGGGGCGGGAGTTCAAGGGGGGGCTTTTTGGGGGGGAGGGGAGGAAGGTTGGGGCAGTCA